>NC_050580.1:242711391-243011391 GCF_011100635.1 Trichosurus vulpecula | reverse complement strand
TCCAGACCCATCTGGTTCCAATAGACTGATAGTCACCAGGAGGACTGGAGATGGCCCAGGATGCAATGGGAGACCCTGGCTCTTTCAGGCCAAGGTCTTTTCAGGTTCTCACTCTGAGTGAGGTAATGCCCATTCAGTGAATAGGCCTCTTTAAGAAGTTAATCAAGGGATGGTCCCTTTAACCAAAACTCAAAAAAGAAAAAATCAAACTGGGAGGGGATGACCCTCAGGGCTCCTGGCCAAAAGAGAAAGAGTTACTATTTGGCATTTACATTCACTCTGTGCTAGGAGGGCAGGGACCTATTGTCCAATCTATGAGAGCTAGAGTGAATTGGGTTTAAGGCTTGGTTTTTGAGAAAGAAATCAATCCAGTCAGCCCAAAGGTAAGAAGGCATCCTTTAGCCATCTCAATGGAGAGCTAAGGGAGAGGGGAGGGGTGAGCGGAAGGGAGAGGGAGAGGGAGAGGGAGAGGGAGAGGGAGAGGGAGAGGCTACTCACAGGTTGTGTTTGTCCTTCATTCTGGGAAGACAACTATGACATCAGAGAAATGATGACATGACTTGCAATTGACTTTGATTTGAGTGAGGGAGGGCTGTCCAAAGTCACCAGCCTCACTTTCTCTTCCAGAGACATCTGGGACCAGTGGCCTGATATTCACCAGGACTTGTAAAGCACTGGACCTGGAATCAAAAAGGTTTGAGTTCAAGTCTAGCCTTAAATCTTTACTATCACCAGGGTGTCCCTGGGCAAATCAGTTAACTTCAGTTTGCCTCAGTTTCTTCATCTGTAAAAATGGGGATAATAACAGTACTTAGCCTGCAGGGTTTCTGTGAGGCTTAGATGTACCCACAACACAATAACTGGTACAAACTAAGAGTTCACCCTAACTGATTTAGCTAGCCAGCTTCACCTAAGGTAAATGAATTTGTAAAGCACACAGCATAGTGCCTGACACATAGTGAGTGTTTTTTTTTTTTTTTGGTCTCCTTCCTTGTCATTGCTAAGGAATCATATTTTCACAATAACTGTTCTAGCACATTGGTCAGGGCCCTGAATTCTGGGTTAGTTGACTCTGAGTAGAAGTAGGAACATCTCCTGGGGCCTCATGTTGACTCCCTGAAGCCTTTTATAATAATAACAAGGATTCCTATCCATATTTCTCCTGCCTATGAGGTATTTTGTGAACTTTAATACTTGGACTGAAGCCATGATTTCGTGAATATGAGTATCTCTTTCACAAGTATAGATGAGTAATCTATTACTTCTAAATATATGTAATTCTTGTCTTAAGATCAACTTTTCATTGAAGATGTACATTCTGTACAGTAGATATTCCATTATATCTTAATATTTGGGGAAGTAGGGTACTGTTATAGAACTTGAAAAGGCTTGTCTGCCTCACTATTGCTATGTGATCGTTCCATCATCTTCTAATAGAATCATAGAATTAAAGCTGGAAGGGACCTTAGAGGCCATCTAGTCAAAGCCACTCATTTTTCAAGTGAAGAAATTAGAAACAGAGAATTTAAGTAACTTCCCTAAGGTCCTCTGACTCCCTATCCACCACCCTTCCTTCATTCGTATCAAAATGGCTACCATTGTCCTAATATCCCAGGCTTTGATAGCCTAATACTGTCTTCTAAGAGTATCAGAATAGTCTCTACTTGAGCAAAAAATCTTAACAAATATAAATGTAAATGTTAAAAAAAATCCTAGCAAATTATACTCCATATCTGGAGAAACAAAAGTCCACTAGTAAATCGTTGGAATTTATCTTCATTGACCTCTATCTCTGGAAATAGGAAGCACAAACATATTATATTATTATGACTGACAATTTTATAAGGTATACATATGGTTAAGTAATGAGTAGCCAGAAAGATTTTATTGTTGCCCATGTATTGTGGGAGAAATGTTTCTCAATCTATGCACTTGTGGACAAAATCCATTCAGAGGAATGTGAAGACTTTGAAAGTACACTTCTAAAGTTGATATTATCTTAGCCTGGCATCAAGAAATTTAGAATAACACCATCTTCAAGGGGAGCCACAACCAGAATATTTTAATAAAAAACTGATAAGAAATACTACAAGCAGAAATGAGATTAAAAAAATTCAGTGAAATCAATATACCCTTCCTTCTCTGATAGGTGTCAACATACTACTTCTACTACTGCCACTGCTGCTGCTACTACTACTACCATCACCAGTACAACAAAAATAACTTGCATTTATGTAACTCCTTAATATTTGTAAAGGATCTTAAAAATATTATTTCATATGGTCCTTACTACAATCCTTAATGAAGAAACAGAGGAAAATCAACATTAAGTAACTTGTACGGGTTCATATAGCTAAAAAGTGTGAGACTTTCTTCAAAATCACCCCTTCATAATACCAGGTCTAGCATTCTATCTACTGCATCATCTAGTTGCCAACATATAGCTTTACAAGCATGCAAATTCTACCCTGAATAATTTGATTGAATTTATACCTTACCTGCAGATTTTGAGGAATAGTCATACCTATCTATTGATTTACATTTTGGAGTCTCTGTGAATAAAGAGCCTGCACATACTCACAGCTAGTGCATCTCTTAGATGAGGGAAGCTCAAGAAAACGAATTACCATTTCAATTCAGAAAGAATCAGGAAAGGAGTAAATAATGGTATGCTGTCTGAGTTCATTGTCAAAACCTTCAGTAAAGGAATTGTTTTGCTGAGAAACTCAGGACTCCAGATAGGTAGGCAGATGACAGATAGATAGATAGATAGATAGATAGATAGATAGATAGATAGATAGATACTTAATAGCTAATTGTGGAGATACTGGGCAACTTGACTGTTTACAAAATACTGCAGAGACTTGAGGGGGCATTGCAAAGATAATCCACTAAAACCACTTACTGCCAATTGGAGAATTAATTGGACCTCCTGATGAGCAGATGGAGAATGAAGTTGTGCAGAACTGAACCTCTTATATTGTCATTACAAGAATGAGCACCAGGACTCCAGATGAGGGCTTGATGTGATTTGTTTTTACATCATAAACATTTACTCTCACTCCATAAGAAGTCTCTTGTAACAGAGTAAAAACAATTAAGTAAAATTAATAATATAGTGACTTCATCTGAAAGTATATGCCACATTCAACATCTGTAGGCCCTCCTATTTTTATTATTTCTCTTAAATGAGCAAAAATCTATTTCCCCAACTCATTAAAAGAAAACAATAGAAAATAAAAACAAATTCTGTGTGACAAATATGTAGCCAAACAAAACAAATTCCCTCATTGCCTGTATAAAATAATGCATGCATATCTGTGTGTGATTCTGTGATTCTGCACCATGAAACTGCCCCCTCTCTGTTAGAGAGCAAATAGTTTGTTTCCTCATTGGTCCTCTGAAATCATGGATAGTCCTTGTATGGATTGTAGTTTCTGCATCTTTCAAAGTTGTTTATCCTTTCCATAGCATTGTTACTGTACAAATGATTATCCTATTTCTGCTCATTTAATTCTTTATCAGTTTATTAAAGTCTTCCAAAGTGACCATATTTACAATACTTATGATAATAGTATAAGTTGTTCTTCTGATTTTGCCTACTTTACTCTGCATTAGTTCTCTTAAGTCTTTTTTCCATGCCTCTTTGAAAGCATCTATTAAAAAAAAAGAAACCCTCTATTTCTTTACTTCTTATGCCATGATAGAATTTCATTACATTCATAAAATAACATATTCAGCTACCCCTTACCTGACAGGCAGGTTGCAAAGATCTGCTATATTTTTGTGTGTATGTGTATCTTTGTATAAATATTTGTGTGTGTGTGTATATGTATATATGTGTCTATGTATATATATACTATATATAATATATACGTGTGTGTGTGTGTGTGTGTGTGTGTGTGTTTGTGTGTATGACCATGTCCTATGTCTTTGATATTTTTCTGAGGTATAGGCCTAGCATATATATGACTGGGGCAAAAGACATTCTCTACTGAGTAACTTTTTTGTGTATCATTTTTGGTACAATTATTTTCAAAATGTTTCAGTCTGTTCACAGGTACACCAACAGTGAATCCATATCCTTAATTTCCCATAGTCCTTCCAAAATTTGTCATTTTCCTTTAAGTCTCTCTTTGACAATCTGCAAGATAGCAACTGTATAAGCAATGGGAGTTCAGAGACTTTTGATTTTTGTTTTTAGAGAGGGGCAAATGGAGGGGAACTTTCTTGGCTAAAAAGTAGGCCAGCAAAATCACATGGGCAAATTCCATGCAAATTGAATGGTGACCAAGCTTTTGATATAAAGAAAGCTGCCTGATCAAATGAAGTCAACAAACACTTATTATGCTTATATATTAAATGTTTATACTATGTGCCAGGCATTGTGTTAAGAATATATATATATGAGTGTGTGTGCATGTGTGCGTATGTATGTATGTATTATATATGTGTATGCACATATATGTATATATACATATGCATATATACATATATGTGTATATATACACATACATACATATATACATACATATACATACATACATACATACATACATACATACATACATATGTGTATATATATATATGATTTGATCCTCATATCAACTCTTAACAAAGGAACTTTGGAGTAAGCGTCAGCCACCTGCAATCGAAGATAGAGGCAGACAGTGGAAGAAGCAATTGAAGTACTTCATTAGTTTGCTCAGTCTCTTGGAAAAAAAATTAGTCACGTCTAAGCCAGGGATTTGACTAGCCAGAGGTTATTTGGCAAGACACAAGTGCCACTAGATGGTAAAATGAATAGAGTATTGGGCCTGGAGTCAATAAGTCCTGACTTCAAATCAGTCCTCAGAAACCTACTAACTTTATGACTCTGGGAATGTCACTTATTTGCCATAATTTCTTCAGCTGTGAAGTGGGGATAATAGTCGCACCAACTGACATTTACTCCAAAGTTCCTTTGTTAAGTCTATTTATAAATCCTGATTTAATTTGTGTCTAAGAAGTTGTCCTACTCTTGACACAAAACTATGATTCACAAAAAACGTCTTTATAATGTATGCCTGTATATGAATAACTGGAGACATGTAGAGCAGGCGAGGAATCCAATGGCTAGGTAGAAATACACAGAATTCAAGTAGGTTTGAGATTTAAACATCTGTCAAAAATGTTTGGGGTTTCCTAACTAAGGATCTCTCATCTACAATTTTAAGATACTTTTTTTTTTTAGTTTTGATATTTATTGATAAGTTATCTAAGCTCCTAAAAATAGCACAGAGATGATTCTCATGAAGAGACCACAGGCTCCTAGATTAATGAAGTCATTCTTGTAACCTGATTCAGGTCAGCCTTAGAATGCAAGTTCCTAAGAGAATATGTCTCTGGGTGAGTAGTAATGTCAACCTAAAGTATAGCATCTAAGGAATAGGTAAACATCCTGGAATGACCTAATAGGAGGAGAAAGGTGTGGTCTAGAGAGAATATGTTTTGTTCCCTTTATATGATGGGAAAGGGGAGCTAGTTTCCACCCCAAAATTCTGAACTTTATCAGATAATTGTAACTGGTGGTTGCATGTTCTTCTTGCATCCTCTATTGGATTGTAAGCTCTTTGAGGGCAGGGATTGTTTCATTTTTTTTATTTTTCTTTTACCTGGCACTTAACATGGTACCCGCTAATAATTGAAGTTTAATGAATGTTTTTTGATGGATTATCTTCAAGGGTTATTTTGTAGAAATTTCTTTGTAACATTTAAGCAGTAAATGATTTTTATTTTTTATTTCTCATTAACAGAAGGGGAAATTGAGGCTGTATAAAAAAAATGAAGACTGCCCCCCCCCCTGCTATTATAGACATCCTCATGATGTTAGCCAAAAAAAATCTACTGCCTTCCACATGATCTTGAACATTTTTCTCTACATGAATCAGTTCTCTGAATTTATGGTCTCTGGAGATTTTCCAACATTTTACCTTAATCATATAGTAAGTAGAAAAAAATAGGAAATCAGCGTGGTTTATCTAGAGCCAACTGGTAAGCCTTAGCCAAAATTTGTAGATGTATGTATGCATTATTTCACTCTCTCATCTCTCCCATTCTTTCTTTCTATGAACTTTTCAGACTGGGTGTGCATCAATCCTTCAGTTGTCTGGACAATTCCCTTGTGGTACTTCCCTTGTTTGTAAAAGTCAGGGGTTTTATGAAAACATTGTCGAGTGATTATGGAAAAATACATTCAGCTGGCCTGACCCTGCCAGCATTGTAAGCACAGTGGTAAGAGAAGAAAGGAAGGGGGCAGCTGCCAAACAATGCATGCTGTGAACATGTGGCCATTTCTGGATTGCTAACAACAGAGAATAGGCGCAAGAACATGTGCTTTTACGGGCTGCCTGCTCTATATCCCTGGTTTTTTTTATCCATATATAATTTACTGGCAAATCAAAGCTCATAAAAGGAGAAAGAAGGTGTGAGGAGTAGCTGGCTTGGAACACTTCATTAGTATTCAGGGGTGGAGGAGAAAACAAATAAGAGACTGATGTCTTCAACTTACAGGCAAGTCAAAAAAAAAAAAATAAGGAAACCTGCCATTTGCCAAATGGACCTGCTGGTAATAATTAGTTTGGGCTGCTGAGAAAATGAAACACTGCCCCACCCCCAAACCATTTTATTTCTTAATTTTTCATGGAACTGGGCACTAATCACTTGCTTCAGTCCACCTAACGGCAGCCACGTGCCTGGCTCTTGGACAGGAGCACTGCAACACTCAATACTGAAGAGCTGATGGTTTTCATAAAAACTGCTGTTCTTTATGTTCTATTCTCCCCCCAGCTCCAGGTGGACCCTTAGACCCTTATTTATTTCTCCAAAGACAATTTGACCACTATAGTTTCTATTAATCCAAGTATACAGAGCTTACATAAAGTGGTGACTCATTGAAAGCAATAAGAATGATAAATAGGCCACAACAAGGATGTGCTGGTAATTGTTTAACAATAAGCTCCCCTCCCACAATAAAAAATATATATGACACATTTTTAATATTAACCTCCAGTATTAACATTTTCTCATCACTTACTTAAGTCTGGACAATCAACAAAATAAAAAATTAAGCCCTGATTCATAGCATTTGCTTTTCTTTTTTTTTTTTTTGAGGTGTAAATTCTCCCACTGAAAATTTAACAATTGACTCAGGAAGCCTATATAACCTTCCTGCAGCAAACTCCTGAGACATCATAGATCACACTAGTAAAGAAGACATACATGTGTACCTGTATGAAGAGAATCAAGATCACCAACTTCTATGGCTACAATTAGCACAACACTTTCTTTTCAGCCTAAATGAAATAATACAGTCTCAACTATCTAAGCCTTATCCACAAATTCACTTCTCTCATCAGATGATACAATGCATAGTCCAGGCAACAGGAAAAATGGAGTTCAAATCCAGCCTCTGCTATACATTAGCTATGCGATTTTTTTTTCAAAGTACTCAGTTACTCTCTGCTTCAATAAAATGGGAATAATAATATCACCCACTTCCTATGGCTCTCGTAAAGATGAAATGAAGTATTTGTTGCAAAGTATTTTACAAAGTTTAAGCATTATGTAAGTGCTATCATTATATATATATATATATATATATATATACATATATACATACATATATATATATACATATATATATGTAGGAAGCACTTCATGTGAGAGAGATATTTCCACTGAGGCAGATCATAGAGTCCACTTGTAACATCGAATAAGTCTTAAGGAGTTGAGACAACTAGAAGTTAAATGACTTGCCCAGGGTCACGCATTTAGTAATTGTCACAGGCAGTATTTGAACCTAGGTTTTTCTTACTCTAAGTCCAGCTATGATTTCATCAGTGTAAAGGAATTCTGGAATAGAACTTCCCATGATAATACAAAACAGAATCTCTTCTAAAGTTTATTATCATAGATTATTACCTTGGACAAAGTGAGGCTAAATAACTTGCCATGGGTTACATAGCAAGTTTATTTCTTTTTACCATTGCTCTCTTAATCTGCCTTCTCTCTTATTAACCTCCCCTTTCTCTTTGTCTTTTCTCCTCCTACTTCCCTGTTGGGTAAGATAGATTACTGTATCCAATTAACAGTGTGTGTATATTTGCGTGGGCATAAAATATACATGTATACACACATATATACACACAAATATATAGATATAGATATATACTTACATACATACATATAAATATATACACATGCAGTCACACACTCAACTAGGTGTATAAATCTGTCTTACCCAACAGGGAAATAAGAGGAGAAAAGACAAAGAGAATATTTGAGTACATATATATATATATATGTATATATATATATATATATATATATGTGTGTGTGTGTGTGTGTGTGTGTGTGTGTGTGTGTGTGTATGTGTGTATATATATGTATATATATATATATATATGAATATGCACACACACACACATATATACATGGGTGTGTGTGCTCTCTCTTTAAACTGGTTCAAATGAGAGTGAGGTTCAAGCATTGATGGCCACCTCCACCTACCACACATCATTTTCCTTTTCATTGTAAAAACTTTTCCTTGTGTACCTCTTTTATGCGAGATAATTTCCCACTTCTTCCTCTCCTTCCATATGTCCCCAGTGCATCCCTCTTTCTCACCCCTTCATTTTTTTCCTGAGATTATCCCAACATAATCAACTCACACGAATACCTTTTGTCTATGTAGACTCTAATTGCCCTAATAATAATAAAATTCTTTATGAGTCACATGTATCATCTTCACATATTGGAGTGTAAACAGTTTAAACTTAGTAAGTCCCTTATGAATTACCTTTATGTTTACCTTTTAAGTTTCTCTTGGTTTTGTTTGAATGTCAAATTTTCCATTTAGCTCTTTTCTTTTCATCACGGATGCCTGGGAGTCCTCTATTTCATTAAATCATGGATGGACTATACTTAGTTTTGCTGGGTAGATTACTCTTGTTGCAATCCTAGCTCTTCTGCCTTCTGGAATATCATATTCCAAGCCTTCTACTCTACTGACGTAGTAGCTACTAAATTATTGTGTGATCTTGACTGTGGCTGTCAGGTAACTGAATGATTTCTTTCCAGGTTCATGAAGTATTTTTTCCTTGACCTAGGAGCTCTGGAATACGGCTATAATATTCTTGGAAGTTTCCATTTTGAAATCTCTTTGGGATTGTAAGTAGATTCTTTTGGTTTCTACTTTGCATTCTGGTTTGAAGATATTTCAATACTTTTCTTCTGTAGTTTCCTGAAATATGATGTCTAGGCTCTTTTTTTTGGATAACGGCTAACATCTTTTCCAATAATTCCTAAATTATCTCTCCTTTGTGTTACAGATTAATTTTTTTTTCCCAATGAGATATTTCACATCTCCATCATTTTTTTTCATTGTTTTGACTTTGTTTTATTGTTTCTCTATGTCTCATGGAGTCATTATCTTCTACTTGATTAATAACAATATTTTAGAAATTACTTTCTTCAATTAGATTTTGTGCCTCTTTTTCTACTTGGTGAGTTCTGCTTTTTAAGCTTTTTTTTTTTTCTTCAGTGTTTTCCTGGGCTACGTTTACCAAGCTATTAATTCTCTCTTAATAATTTTCATTCATTTCTCTCATCTCTTTAAAGAAAATGTTTTTTTCTTACTTTTGTTTCATTTGTAAAAATCCTTTTCTGCTCAGTTCCCTGTATATTTTAGAAATGAAGTCTTTATCAGAGAAACTGGTTGTAAAGATTTTCTCCCAATTTTCTACTTCCCTCCTAATCTTTGTTGCATTGGCTTTTTTATACAAAAATATTTCAATTTAACATAATCAAAATTATTCATTTTGCATTTTGTAATGCTCTCTATCTCTTGTTGGGTCATGAATTCTTTTCCATGAATCTGATAGGTAAACTATTCCTTGCTCTCCCAAATTGCTTATCATATCAGCCTTTATTCCTAAATCATGAACCCATTTTGACTTTATTTTGGTTGATGGTGTAAGATATTGGTCTATGTCCAGTTTCTGCCCTACCATTTTCCAATTTTCCCAGCAGTTTTTGTGAAATAGTGAATTCTTAGCCCAGAAGCTGGCTTCTTTGGGTTTATCAAAGAGTAGATTGCTATAGTCGTTGACTTCTCCATCTTGTGTACCTATCCTATTCCACTAAACCATGACTGTTTCTTAGCCAGTACCAGGTAGTTTTGATGACTGCTGCTTTATAGTACGGTTTAATATCTGGTATGGCTAGGCCACCTTCCCTAGCATTTCTTTTCATTAATACCCTAGATGTTCTAGACCTCTTGTTCTTCCACATGAATTTTTTTATTATTTTATCCAGCTCTGTAAAATAATTTTTTTGGTAGTGTGACTGGCATGGTACTGAATAGATAGATTAATTTAGGTGAAATTGTCATTTTTATTTTATTAGCTCAGCCTAACCATGAGCAACTGATATTTTTCCATTTATTTAGATCTGACTTTATTCATGTGAAAACTGTTTCATAATTATGTTCATATAGCCCTTGCGTTTGTCTTGGCAGATAGACTCCCAAATATTTTATAGCGTATACAGTAACTTTGAATGGAATTTCTCTTTCTATCTCTTGCTGTTGGGCTTTGTTAGTAAGGTATAAGAATGCTGAGGATTTATGTGGGTTTATTTGATATCCTGCAGCTTTGCTAAAGTTATTTATTATTTCAAGTATTTTTTTACTTGATTCTCTAGGATTCACTAAGCAAATCATCATATCATCTGCAAAAAGTGAAAATTTAGTTTCTTCTTTTCCTATTCTAATTCCTTCAATTTCTTTTTCTTCTCTTATTGCTACAGCTAACGTTTCTAGTACCAAACTGAATAGTAGGGGTGATAATGGACATCCTTGTTTCACCCCTGATCTTATTGGGAATGCATTTAGCTTATCCCCATTACAAATAATGCTTGTTGATGGTTTTAGGTAGATGCTATTTATAATTTTAAGGAAGGTTCCATTTATTCCTATGCTTTCTAGTGTTTTTAATAGGAATGGGTGTTGTATTTTGTCAAAGGCTTTCTCTGCATTTATTGAAAAGATCATATGGTTTCTGCTAGTTTTGTAGTTGATATGGTCAATTACACTAATAGTTTTCCGAATATTGAACGAGCCTTGCATTCCTGGAATAAATCCTACCTGGTCATAGTGTATTATTCTCATGATAAGTTGCTGCAATTTTTTTTGCTAATATTTTATTTAAAATTTTAGCATCAATATTCATTAGGGAAATTGGTCTATAATTTTCTTTCTCTGTTTTGACTCTACCTGGTTTGGGTATTATTACCATATTTGTGTCATAAAAAGAATTTGGTGGGACTCCTTCACCTATTTTCCCAAATAGTCTACAAAATATAGGAATTAAATGTTCTTTAAATGTTTGATAGAATTCACATGTAAAACCATCTAGCCCTGGAGATTTTTTCCCAGGGTGTTCATTGATGGCTTGCTCAATTTACTTTTCTGATATGGTGTTATTTAGAAATTTTACTTCATCTTCTGTTAACCTTGGCAATTTATGTTTTTGTAAAGAGTCATCCATATACCTAAAGTTGTGAAATTTATGGGCATAAAATTGGATGAAATAATTCCTAATTATTGTTTTGATTTCCTCTTCATTAGAGGTAAATTCACCCTTTTTCATTTTTGATACTGGTAATTTGATTTTCTTCTTCCTTTTTTATTAATCAAATTGACCAAAGGTTTATCAATTTTATGTTTTTTTCATAAAACCAGCTCTTTATTTTATTTATTAATTCAATAGTTTTCTTGGTTTCAATTTTATTAATCTCTGCTTTGATTTTCAGTATTTCTAATTTGTTATTTAATTGGGGATTTTCAATTTGTTTTTTTTCTAGCTTTTTCAGTTGCATGCCCAATTCATTGATCTCTTTTTTCTCTATTTTATTCATGTAAACATTTAGAGATATACAACTTCCCCTAAGAACTGCTTTTGCTGCCTCCCATAAGTTTTAACATGTTGTCTCATTATTGTCATACTTAGAGGTCTATCATATATGTGTTTTCTAAAATTCTATTCACCTCCTTAACTTCTTTCTTATTTATTTTGAGGTTAGATTTATCAAGTTCAAAGATGAGAAGGTTGAGGTCTCCCAATATTACAGTTTTGCTGTCTATTTCTTCCTATAACTCCCTTAACCTCTCCTCTAAGAAACTGCATGCCATATCACTTGGTGCATATATGTTAAACAATGATATTGCTTCATTGTTTATGGTGACTTTTAGCAGGATGTAGTGTCCTTCTTTATCTCTTTTAATTAAATTTATCTTTACTGTTGCTTTGTCTGAGATTAGGATTGCTACACCTCCTTTTTTTAATTTAGCTGAAGTGCAATATATTTTACTCCAGCCTTTTATCTTTACCCTGTGTGTATCCCCCTGTTTCAAATGTGTTTCTTGTAAACAGCATATTTTAGGATTTTGGTTTTTAATCCATTCTGCTATCTGCTTCCATTTTACAGGAGAGTTCATCCCATTCACATTCACAGTTATGATTTCTGTGTCTTTTTCTTCATCATATTTCCCCCCTGTTTATGCTTTTATTTCTCCCTTTCCCCTCCCACTCCTCAACAAAGTTTTGCTTTTGACCATCACCTTCCTCAGTTTACCCTCCCTCTTTATTCCCCTCCCTTATCTTATCTTTTCCACTTGCTACTTCTTCCCTCCCTTCTGACCACCCCCTCTATTTTCTCCCCTTTCCCCTCCTACTATCTGTAAGACAAGTTAGATTTCTATACTTATCAGGGTATGCTATTCCCTTCTTGAACCAGATCAGATGACAGTAAAGTTCAAATACTGCCCTTCTCTTTCCTTCGTTCCCTCTAGTATAATGTGTTTTTGTGCCTCTTCATTTGATGTAATTTACCCTTTTCTACTACATCCTTACCTCTTCTCCTATAACCCTCCCTTTACATCTCTTAATTGTATTTTTTATTCTTATATCAGTTATTTTATACACGTATTCACAGTCTATGTGTCTCCCCTTCAATTCCCATAATAGCTGTACTATTCTCAAGACTGTCATATATGTGTGTATATATATATGTGTGTGTGTGTGTGTGTGTATACATATATATGTATATATAAAACATACATAAGATTATATAATCCTATATAAAGATGTAAATAATTTGCCCTCATTGATTAATAAGGTTTGTGGAGGATTTTCCCCCTGTTCATCTTTTTATTTCTCTCCTGAGTTTTGTATTTGAATATCAAATTTCCCTTGAGTTCTGGCCTTTTCATCAGGAAGGTCTGGATTCCATCTCTTTGCCTGAAAAATTCTGCTTAATTTTGCTGGGTCATTGATCTTTCATTGTAGTCCCAGCTCCTTTGCCCTTTGGAATATCATATTCCAATTTCTCCTGTTATTTAATGTAGAAGCTGAGAGATCCTGTGTGATCCTTACTGTAGTTCCATGATATTTGAATTGTTTCTTTTTGGCTGCTTGTAGTATTTTCTCCTTGACTTTGTAATTCTGAAATTTGGCTATAATATTTCTTGGTGTTGTCAATTGAGATCACTTTCAGGGGATGATCAGTGGATTCTTTCTATGACTATTTTACCCTCTGGGTCTAGGACCAGATGATAATTTCTTCGAAGATAATGTCAAGGCTCTTTTTTCATCATGGATTTTTAGTAGTACAATAATTCTTAAATTGTCTCTCCTGCATCAATTTTCCAGGTCAGTTGTTTTCCCAATCAAATATTTCACATTTTTTTTTCTATTTTTCATTCTTTACATTTTGTTTTACTACTTCTTGATGTCTCATAGAGTCATTAGCTTCCACTTGCTGAATTCTAGTTTTTAATGAGTTCCTTTCTTCATTTTGCTTTTGAGTCTCCTTTTCCAATTGGTTGATTTTACCTCTCAGGGTGTCATTTTCTTTATTTAGATTCTGAATCTCCATAGTCATTTTGTCAGTCTTATTTTTTAAGGACTTCTTTTTGTCAGTGTTTTTTTTTTCCCCATTTTTTCCATTTTTTCTTTTACCTCTCTAATTTGGTTTTTAAAATCCTCCTTTAGCTCTTCCAGTAATGCTTTTTGCGCTTGAGACCAGTTCACATTCCCTTTTGAGGTATCAGATGCGGGTATAGTGTCATTGCTATCCTCTTCCAAAGTGGTATTTTGATCATGCCTGTGTCCATAAAAAAGAATCAATGGTCTTTGGATTTTCTGTGTTCTTCTTCATGTTGGTTAGCCTTTTCCTAGCTTTACAATGAATTTCTGCTTTTGGGGCTCAGGGCTCTCAGTCCCAGGTTTCTTATTCTGGGGATTGTGAGTCTTGTTACTGGCTTTGTGAATTATAGCCTTCAGTTTCCTGAGGTGTGGCGGAGGGGTCTGGCTGCCTGAAGTCTCCTCTTCCCCTGGGGTTGCTCTCCAGCACTGTTGCTCTTCAGCCATGGTCTCAGTGGTTTATTGTTTGAGCTGGTGTCTGGCACTTCCCCTGGGGGAGCAAGGGTACATCTAGGCTCCTGGTGTTGACCCCTGCTGGCTGTGCCCCTCTGGGACTCAGGAACTCCCACTGCTCAGTCACTTCTGCATACTTTGTGCCAGCATTTTTTCCTGAGGAATTCTCTGGGTTAGGGAGAGAGATTAGAGCAGTTTACCTGGACATTATGTCTCCCAGAAGTTCAAGAAGATGCGTTTCATACCTTTGGGCTGCAATCCTCGGGAGTTGATGTCTCATAGCCAGTGCCGTTGTGCTGCTGCCTCTAGTTGCTTCCACAGACCACCATCCTGTGTTGGGAGGCCTGGGGATTTCTGCCAGTTTTGGGCACCTAGCTTTGTCCCAGCCTTTCTCACACGTTGGTTTCCACTGCCACTTCTGCTTTGGTGCTGTCTGGAGCAGCTCCACACTCCATGTGCTCTCCCAGCCTACAGAATCGTCCTGTCAGTCTTTTGAACTCTCCTGGCTTGGAAATTTGCCTTTCTCAGACTGCTCACAGTTTTTACTCTCTCAAATCTGCTAAAATTCAATTTTTTTTATAGGAATCTGACAGAACTTGTGAGAGAGGTCTGGTAAGATACTGTTTTCATGTGGCCATCTTGGGTCCGCCCCCCATTGTATTTAGCTCCAAGCTTTTTCATGCTTCTCTTTTCACATTTAGTTTTGGGATCTATAAATTTGCAGAACTTGCAAGGTGTCAATCTGGGCAGAGGTATGCTCACTATTCCCCAGTCTGCTTTCTCATCCTTATCCAGGAAGGATTTCTGATTCCTTGTGACATGTCTGCCCTAGAAATACCACCCATAACTTGGTAAGGGGCAATGGAGTTGCCAAGTAATATGCAAACCTACACCAAGCACCAACACAGGGGTCTCCTATAATCTCTCACCTGTTTGTCCAATTCCCTTCCTGTCTTTAGGCAATGAGACCTCCCCAAACTGCTGCTGCTCCTATCACAGCTGCTGCCTCCAAGGCCTATAACTATTGTTGTTGCTACTCTTGGCCTAACTAACTCCTACCCCTGTGCCTCAAAGAACGTCCCTGCCAACCTTATAAGTTGTCTCAGGCTGGAAAAATGCTTTACTCTAACATTTCACTGCCTATGCTGCTCCAGAATTTTATTTGATTCATTATTTTTAAACTGTTTGGAGAGGAATGTTGAGAGAATTAGGTTGGAATGCTCCCTCTGCCCCTCCATCTTGGTTCTGCCCTTGAATTTCATTCTCTGCGAGCTTATAAGGAAGAGCATTAACCCAGGCCTTATTGATTTTTTTTTTTTTTATGTTCTAACCACAATGTAACAACAGTGAGGGATATAGACTTCTGGGAGCCAAGATGGCAGAGTAAGAAGTAAGTTACTCTCACCCCCCCCCTTATTGACCTCTGAAAGCCTAGAAAAAATTACCCCCAACAAAAACCCCCAAATGGCTGAGACAGCAGAAAGATGGGGTCCAGCATTCTTGTAGTCCAGGAAGTTTGGGGGATTAACAGAAAAAGATGCTTTCACTCTGGGGAAGGGGGAGCAATACAGGATAGGAAGGGTCCCATCAAGCCAGCAGCAGCAAATGAGAAGGAGATGCTGAGCCCCAGGGTGGTGGAGCAGGTAAGTACCAACACCAGGACCCCCCAAGTGCCTCAGCACAAGCAGGGTACCCTGTAGACAAAAACTCAGAAAACCACTTTGTGCAACTGCATTCTCTAGCAGCCAGATCCACCAGTGCTTCAGCATTACTCAAGGAAGCACAGCTCCAGGAGGCACAACTCCAGGAGGCATAGCTCTGGGTTGGTAAACAACCTCCAGCAGCCAAATTTTTGAGTGCAATGCCCAGGTGAGCAGACATCCCCAGGGGTCAGATTCCTCACCCTCACCCCAAGTGTTGCTTACCCCAGGTCAGCACCAGTTGAGCTAACAGACTCCTACAGCCTCCAGCTGCCAGTACCTGAGGCCCCAGCACACAGAGCCAATGACTAGGTCCCAGGCTTCCAGCACAAGAAGATTGGGCCAGTGCCCCCTGCACTTCAGCAGGAAACCTCAACTTTAAAAGTCAGGAAATAGGCAAACATCATGAGCAAAAAGGTGAAAAAGCAAAAACCATAGATTCTTATCATGGGGACAAAGAAAATCAAGGCACAATTTCAGAAGAGGACAACTTTGTCAATATGCCCACATAATAAACCTCAAAGGGGAATGTGAACGTTCTCAAGTCCCAAAAGCTTTCTTGGAAGAGTTCAAGAAGGATTTTAGAGACAAATAAGAGTGGTAGAGGGAAAAAATGGGAAACGAAATGAGAGGTAAGCAAGTAGGAGTCAATAGCTTGGAAAAGGAAGGACAAAAATTGATTGTAGAAAACAAGTCCTTAAAAAAATACAATTGGCCAAATGGAAAAAAAAGGACACTTAAGAAAACAATTCCTTAAAAAGTAGAAATGGCCAAATGGAAAAAGAGGCACAAAAACTCACAAAGTAAAATAGGACAAATGGAAAAGGAGTTACAAAATCTAAAAGAAAACAATTCATTATAATTAGAATTGGGAAAGTGGAAGATAATGACTCGATGAGATAACAAGAATCAATCAAATAGAAACAAAAGTATGAAAAAATAGAAGAAAACATAAAATACCTCATCAGCAAAACAACTGAACTGGAAAATAGATTCTAGAGAGACAATTTGAAAATTATTGGTCTACCAGAAAATCATGATGGAAAAAAAGAGCTTGGACAGCATCTTTCAGGAGCTAATAAAAAAAAAAAAACACCCTGAGGTTTTAGAACTTAGAAAAAGTAAGGAATGGATAGAAGGGAGGGAAGAAGTAGTAAGGGTAAAGGGGAAGAAAAGGGATGGGGCTGATATAAGGGAAGGCAGACTGAGGGAGACAGTAAGCAAAACTCTAATGAGGAGGGAAAGGGAGAAAAGAGAGAGAAAAGCATAAATGGGGGCAATAGGATGGAGAGAAAAATACAGATCATGATCTTAACTATGAATGTGAATGTGATAAACTCTCCCATAAAATGGAAGCAGATAGCAGAGTGAATTAAGAACCATAATCCTACAATATATTGCTTACAAGAAACACATTTGAAACAGAGGGATACACACAGAGTAAAGGTAAAAGGCTGGAGCAGAATGTATTAGACTTCAGCTTAAATTAAAAAAGCAGGGTTACCAATCATTGTATACAATGGAGGTAAGCTAGGAGTTTTCCAATAAGATCAGGGGCGAAACAAGGGTGTCCATTATCACCACTACTATTAATATTGTACTTGAAATTGAAGAAAAAGAAATTGAAGAAATTAGAGTAGGCAAAGAAGACACAAAGCTGTCACTCTTTGCCGATGATGTGATGATATACTTAGAGAATCTTTGAGAATCAAGTAAAAAATTACTTCAAATAATAAACAAAGTTAGCAAAGTTGCAGGATATAAAATAAGCCCACATAAATCATCAGCATTTCTATATATTACTAACAAAGTCCAACAGCAAGAGATAGAAAGAGAAATTCTATTTAAAATCACCATAGGCACTACAAAATATTTGGGAGTCTACCTACCAAGACAAACCCAGGAACTATATGAACAAAATTACAAAACACTTTTCACACAAATAAAGTCGGGTCTAAATAATTGGGTGGCTGGAAAGTAGCGACTAGCATGAGCTCCCCGCCGAGTCCCTCCAAAAATCTATAAAAAATGGCTCTGAACAAATTCTAGAACTTGCAGAACCCACAAAACAGCACAGGGAAGCAGGGCTCCAGCCCAGGACAGCCTGGATGGTCTCTGGGTGAGGTCTATCCCACACAGAGCTGGAAGCTGGGAGCTGGGAGTGGAGTGGAGCAGCACAGAGCACAGCATGAGTGGCACGGACCAACCAGACCAGGAGCCAGGCGGAGCGGGCCCTAGCACCCTGAATGAGTGAGCTTTGGCAGTTGCCAGACTTCTCAACCCACAAACACCAAAGACAGTGGAGAAAGTTAG
Organism: Trichosurus vulpecula; assembly: GCF_011100635.1. Classification (NCBI taxonomy): domain Eukaryota; kingdom Metazoa; phylum Chordata; class Mammalia; order Diprotodontia; family Phalangeridae; genus Trichosurus; species Trichosurus vulpecula. The sequence goes on along the minus strand of NC_050580.1, from coordinate 242,992,901 downwards.
TGGGAAAAGCTGCTGGAGTGGAAGGAGTTTGGGGTTCGGCCACCACCCCTGGGGCAGCGGAGGTGGGGCAGCTACACCTGCAGTTGCTTCCAGCCCCAGGCCCACCTGGTCGGAGGTATTAAGTGGCAGATCAGAGCAGGAGTGCACAGCCTGCTGAAGATCTAAGCCCAGTTCGGGTTTGGGGTTTTTGGGGAAGGAGGAGTGCTGGTGTGGCAGAGCTGGCACATCCCCCCCAAACATGAAACATAGAACTCTTTAGTCTACAAGCAGTCATACCCTGCTGAAAAACTCAAGGGTCAAGTTAGTTGGCTGGGAATACAGGCAGTCAGCGAAAACACACCCAGATGCAGTCTCAGACTTTGGATTCTTTCTTTGGTGACAAAGAAGACCGAAACATACAGACAGAAGAAGTTAACAAAGTCAAAGAACCTACACCAAAAGCCTCCAAGAAAAACATGTACTTGTCCCAGGCCATGGAAGAGCTCAAAAAGGATTAGGAAAAGCAAGTTAGAGAAGTAGAGGAAAAATTGGGAAGAGAAATGAGAAGGATGTGAGAAAACCATGAAAAACAAGTTAATGACTTGCTAAAGGAGACCCAAAAAAATACTGAAAAATACACTGAAGAAAACAACACCTTAAAAAATAGATTAACTCAAATGGCAAAAGAGCTCCAAAAAGCCAATGAGGAGATGAATGCCTTGAAAGGCAGAATTAGCCAAATGGAAAAGGAGGCCCAAAAGACCACTGAAGAAAATACTACTTTAAAAATCAGATTGAAGCAAGTGGAAGCTAGTGGCTTAATGAGAAATCAAGATATTATAAAACAAAACCAAAGGAATGAAAAAGTGGAAGGTAATGTCAAATATCTCATTGGAAAAACCACTGACCTGGAAAATAGATCCAGGACAGATAATTAAAAATTTATTGTGCTACCTGAAAGCCATGATCAAAAAAAGAGCCTAGATATCATCTTTCAAGAAATTTTTGAGGAGAACTGCCCTGATATTCTAGAACCACCAGGCAAAATAGAAATTGAAAGAATCCATCCATCGCCTCCTCAAATAGATCCCAAAAAGAAATCTCCTAGGAATATTGTCGCCAAATTTCAGAGCTCCCATGTCAAGGAGAAAATACTGTAAGCAGCCAGAAAGAAACAATTTGAGTATTGTGGAAACACAATCAGAATAACCAAAGATCTGGCAGCTTCTACATTAAGAGATCGAAGGGTTTGGAATACGATGTTCCAGAGGTCAATGGAGCTAGGATTAAAACCTAGAATCACCTACCCAGCAAAACTGAGTATCATGCTCCAAGGCAAAATATGGATTTTCAATAAAATAGAGGACTTTCAACCTTTCTCAGTGAAAAGACCAGAGCTGAATAGAAAATTTGACTTTCAAACAGAAGAATCAAGAGAAGTATGAAAAGGTAATGAAGAAACAGAAATTGCAAGGGACTTACTAAAGTTGAACAGTTTTGTTTACATTCCTACATGGAAAGATGATGTGTATGATTCATGAGACCTCAATATCATAGTAGCTGATAGGAATATGCATATGTATCTATATGTTTATATATATATATATATATATATATATATATATATATATGTGTGTGTGTGTGTGTGTGTGTGTGTGTGTGTGTGTGTGAATGTGCATGTATGTATATATGTATGTGTGTATATATATATGTGTGTATATATATATATATATATATATATATAGAGAGAGAGAGAGAGAGAGAGAGAGAGGGCACAGGGTGTGGTGAAGATGAAGGGAAGATATCTAAAAGAAATAAAATCAAATTAAGGGATGAGAGAGGAAGATATTGAAAGAGGGAGATAGGGAGAGATAGAATGGGGTGGATTATCTCGCATAAAGGTGGCAAGAGGAAGCAGTTCTGTGGGAGGAGGGGAGAGGGCAATTGAGGGGGCAATGAGTGAATCTTGCTCTCATCAGATTTGACCTGAGGAAGGAATACCATACATTCTCAATTGGGTATCTTACCCCACAGGAAAGAAGAGGGAAGAAGATAAAAAAAGGGGGGGATAATGGAGGGGAGGGCAGATGGGCATGGAGGTAATTAAAAATAAACACTTTCGAAAGGGGGCAGGGTCAAGGGAGAAACTTTAATAAAGGGGGATGGGTTGGGAAGGAGCAAAATATAGTTAGTCTTTCACAACATGAGTATTGTGGAAGTGTTATACATAATGATACACATGTGGCCTATGTTGAATTGTTTGACTTCCTAGGGAGGGTGGGAGGGAAGGGAAGATGGGAGAGAATTTGGAACTCAAAGTTTTAAAAACAGATGTTCAAAAACAAAAAAAAAAGTTTTTGCATGCAACTAGAAAATAAAATACACAGGCAATGGGGCATAGAAATTTATCTTGCCCTACAAGAAAGGAAGGGAAATGGGGATGGGAGGGGAGTGGGGTGACAGAGGGGAGGGCTGACTGGGGAACAGGGCAACCAGAATATATGCCATGTTGGAGCGGGGGAGAGGGTGGAAATGGGGAGAAAATTTTAGTTCAAACTCTTGTGAAAATCAATGCTGAAAACCAAATATGTTAAATACATAAATTTTTAAAAATATAATAAAAATGACAGTTCTACTTAAATGTACTTATTCAGTGCCATACAAATCAAACTACCAAAAATTATTTGACAGAGCTATAAAAAATAATAACAGTATTCATCTGGAATAATAAAAAATCCAGAATATCAAGGGAGTTAATAAAAAGAAATGTAAAGTAAGGTGGCCTAGCTATACTAGATGTTAAATTGTCTTATAAAGCAGCAATCATCAAAACTCTTTAGTACTGGCTAAGAAATAGAGTGATGGCTCAGTGGAATAGGTTAGGCACGTACTATTTGATACATCTATAGATTTCAGCTTTTGGAGTAAGAAGACACTATTTAACAAAAAGTGCTGAAAAACTGGAAAATATTATGGATAAACTAGGCACAGATCAACATCTTATACCCTATACCAAGATAAAGTCAAAATGGGTACATGAGTTAGATATAAAGGCTGATAGTATAAACAAACTAGGAGGGCAAGGAATAGTTTACCTTTCAGATCTATGGAGAAAGGAAGAATTTATGACTGAAAAAAATAGAGAACATTATGAAATACAAAATGGATGATTTGGTTACATTAAATGGAAAAAAGTTTCGCATAATGCCAATGCAACCAAGATTAGAAACGAAACAGAAAACTGGGTAACAATTTTTATAATGTAAAATTTCTAAAATATATAGAGAACTGAGTCAAATTTACAAGAATACAAGTCATTACCCAAACGGTCAAAGGATATGAACAGGTTGTTTTCAGAGGAAGAAATTAAAGTCATCTGTAGTCATATGAAAATATACTCTAAATCACTTTTGATTAGAGAAATGCAATTCAAAACAACTCTGAGGTGCCACATCATACCTATCAGATTTTCTAACATGAGAAAACAGGAAAACAGTAAATGTTGGAGAAGATGTAGAAAAATCAAAATACTGATGCATTGTTGGTGGAGCTATGAACTGATCCAACTCTTCTAGAGAACAATTTGGAACTATGCCCAAAGGGCTATAAAAGTGTACATAACTTTTGACCCAGTAATACTACTTCTAGGGCTGTATCCCAAAGAGATCATAAAAATGGGGAAAGGACTCACATATACAAAAACATTTATAGCAGCTCTTGTTGTGGTGTCAAAGAATTAGAAACTGAGTGGATGTCCATCAGTTGGGGAATGGCTGAACAAGCAGGTATATAAATATAATGGATTACCATTGTGCTATAAGAAATGATGACCAGGAGAACTTCAGAAAAACCTGGAAAGACCTATATGAACTGATGGTCAGTGAAATGAGCAGAACCAGGAGAACATGGTACATAGTAACAGCCAGATTGTGTGATGGTTAACTTTGATAAACCTAGCTCTTCTCAGCAACGTAAAGATTTAAAAAAACTCCAAAACACTCAAGATAGAAAATGCTATCCATATCCAGAGAAAGAACTTTGGAATCTAAATGCAGAGGGAAGCATACTATTTGCTCTCCTTTTTATTTTGTTTTGTTTTTTTTTGTTTTTTGGCAAGGCAATTGGGGTTAAGTGACTTGCCCAAGATCACACAGCTAGTACACGTGTCAAGTGTCTGAGGCTGGATTTAAATTCAGGTCCTCCTGACTCCAGGGCCGGTGCTCTACTCACTGTGCCACCTAGCTGCCCCAGCTCTCCTTTTTTTGGTTTTGTTTCTTCTTTCCGATAGTTCCTCCTATTAGTTCTAATTCTTCTTTATGTCATGACTAATGTGAAAACATATTTAATATAAATGTATAGTGGAGCCTATTTCAAATTGCATGTCATCTTGAGGAGGAGAGAGGAGAGGAGGGGAGAGGAAATTTAACTTAAAATCTTATGGAAGTTAATCTTGAAAACTAAAAATAAATAAATAGGTAAAAATACATGAATGAATGAATAGGTAAATAAATAAATAAACAAATAAATGAATCAATAAACAAACAAACAAACAAATAAATAAATAAATAACAACACTGACAGTCTCCCTCCTCCTCCTCTCTGCCCTCTCCCCCTACCCTTGAAGCCCTTAGAAGCTGGCACCTATAACAGAAAACTAATTCCACGATTTAACAACTCTTTTGCCTTTACTTCTGGTTGTTAAAAATGGAAATTCATTGGAAAGCCACAATGCCATGCTATAGGCAAAAAATTGTCTGTGTTGCATGACTGTTCATCCTTTTTCTTTCCATTTAGTGAAGTGAAAATTCTTGATTAATTAAACTTAAAATACCCTTGCTCAGGAGCTCTTATTACTAGGTACATGGTTTTATAAACTATAACAAACTCAATGATTTACATGCTCAAGCAGTAAGAAGAAATAATTATGCAACTTTTAAAAAAATGTAGTCTTTCACAGGACAAGTGATATTTTGCCCTCGTACCATGTAAGTAACATAATTGCTTGATGATTATTCTTGTTACAGTGAGGATCTCTGACATTTTTATTATATTTGCCTTTATCTGGCCATGCTCTACTGCTTTGTCCAGGTCAGTAATTTCCCTGTTTAATTCTCCAGTCAAGCATACACGATTCAACTCTTTTCTGACCTTCTTAATCAACAATATTTGTGCTGATTCTAAGGCAGAAATCATGTCATGAGTTGACTTTTGGTCTCCTTTCTTTATGGTTCACTGAAGAGTTGTGGCTGCTTGGAAATAAGAGAACACATGTTAAGAGTCATCCTAAGTATAGTTCTATAGTACTTGTCAAATTCATTTTTGTCACAACTGTCCATGATCTTGAAGTTTATTATTACTATTAGTTTCTCTTACAAGCTCTGGTGAGCTCTAACCTTGTGGCTATTATAAACAATAAGCACTTGAACTAGAAATATATATTAAGTTATTGAGTTCTTAATGCATTGAAGACATCCTGAAAGAAAGACGGAGGCAATTCCTGCCCAAAAAGCCCCTTATCCAAATCAGCAAGATAAAGATATCTTTAAGGAGAAATAATTAGGAGGAAAAAGAAGACAATATGAAGTGATGGGGGAAATCCTAGGAAAAAGGAGAGAGAAAACAGTCTACTCCCCAGCACAAGAAAACTAATAAAATGTGCCCTAAAGGAGCAAATACAATAAAGAGGAGTATTGAAAGAACCAACCAAAAGGTAGTTCCAGCAAAATTACTGAAAACCTGTTTATCAAGAAGTCATTTCTGATCTCATATTTCCTCCTCCCCCACCTGCGCCACAATGTCCCATGACTTTTCTAGACCATGATTGATTTGGCCTGGGGTGTTCCTGCATCCCATGACATCATTAGTTTTTGTCCAAGTCTAAGAAGTGTTTTAGGGGAGACTTGTCTCACAGGGTGCATTGGGACCCATGAATAAGATTACTTCTGAGCCTTGAAAGGAAAGAAAGAGAGTTGCGAAAAGGTTAGAAGAAAGGGGAGAGGAGAGTAGAGGGGAGTGGGGATAATGCTGTCAACAATAATAAAAAGGATGAAATATGCAGCCAGGAATGAGAGAAAGTTAAAGAAAATTATGAAGACTTTTTGGAATTTCCCATTAATAGTATCCTAAGGGATCCTTTTCTAAGTACGTCTTTATGATTTCCCAGAAATTAAACTAGGGACAGAGGAAATTTAGTCTGGGAGATGAGGATGAAGACAAAAGTAGTGGGACTGGAAAAGGTGGAGAATACATATATAACCATGATCCTTCAGGGTTTTGTGACAGTATCCCAAAGGATCACTCATACTTTTAGAGCTCAAGACAACATTCAACTGCTGTGGTCAGAGAGCACATAGGCCAGGCATCAAGGGCTCAAATAGAAGAGTCTTACTGATAGGAAAGCACTGAGGTAAAGAAGCACACTTATAGAAGATACTTCATTTAAAAAAAAAAAGTAATGTAAATAGTGTGAAATGGAAATTCCTGATTTTATATTGAATCCTCCCTTTATGTTGTGCTGAGTAAATGGAAAAGTTATTTTTTGTGAGGCTTTTTGCATTTAAGTTCAAACTAAAAATGATTAAAAAGCAAAAAAATAAAATAGAAAAATAAGCAGCAACTAATAAAAATAAAGAAACTAGGGAGGAAAAATGTGTAAGCATTTTGGAGAAAAACACGTACTTCTAAGTTTCTTTCATATAAAAATAATGGAAGTTATAGCAAAATTTTCTAAGAAAGATGTAGTTATTACATCAAAAATCATCTAAGGTCTAGTGAAACAACAATAGAACAATTCCAATAACTTCCATAATTCTTCAAAAAAGAAAACAAAGAATTAAAGTGAAAACATAAAAGAAATAAGGACAAGAATTTGAATTCTCAAGAAAGACACCAATAAGTACAACAAAAAGTCAAAAAATTAAGGAAAAGGCAGATACTTTCTTCAAAACAGTAGTATCTGTGGGGAAAAAAATTGCAAGACAATTAATAGGATAAAATCAAAGACTAGATTTTCATAAAACATGAGTTATAAACATAAGAAGAATGAAAATGACATATGGAAACATAAACTAAGGATTATAAGTCTCCCAGAAAAAAAATAAAATTGAATACCTATATTAGCAAGGCAATAAACAGAACAAAGATGATAATTGTAAACATGCCTATGTAATACTGTACTGCAAAATATGAGAGACTCTCCATATGGAAGGTAGAAGAAAAACATTTATTCAGACACCAAAGGACCAAATCCCATAAACAATAAGTCCATCCCATCCAAGCAGCAAGCAAGTCCCCAAACCAGTAAGCTCACTTTATCATAACAGCAAGCAATTTAATACAGAGTATCATATCATGGAACCTCACCATCCCATAACCATCTGTCCCTCTGCTGGGTCCTTCCTACAAACGCACTCACAGCCACCACACATCTGCTGTCTCCCTCAGTTCTAACTGCTCTCTCTCTGCATTTCCTGTGACACACTTTCCCTTTCTTCCCAGCAAGCTCCTCCCATCACATGAGACTTAGGCTTCCTGTGATGTAAGCAGGTCACATGGCCTATTAATGGGTAGGACAGATCTTCAAATCTAAATTGTCATTACATTTGGCTCCAAGATCCTTCTTATCTGTTAAATAGGTCAATGGAGCCATCAATAGAATATTCAAGATAACTGGGGTTAATAGAACTTTACAACAATATAACAGGTATAACATAAAATAAGCATATAAAACAATATCCTTATCCCCTCTTCGAATGAATGGGGCTCAAAATCTTGGGTGAAGATCTCATCCTCCCTACCTTCTTCCTGCTGTCCCTGCCCCCACAGGTCAAGAGTCCTGTTTGAGAGGTCAGTTCTTTAGCACGCTGGCATCTGGAACTTGATCAACACCAGGTCCAGGGATGACATATCACAGTCATAGACAGGTCCAGAGGTGACATCCAAACACATCAGAGGGTAACATCTGGCTTAAGTGATCAGGTATCTGCAGGTGGATGGTACTAAGCCTGCAGGAAACAAATCTCACAAACAAATTTAACAGACAAAAGCTAAAAAGAAACAAGAAAATAATCATAGCCTTATTCACAATAGAATACATGTCAATAATAATCAATAATTCATAATCATTCTCTCCTGGATAAACAACAGTTACAGTATTTTCCTTCATATGTGCTATAATTTCTGCAGCCTTTGGAACATTGTTCAGCTTCCATTTTACCCATACTTTAGCTCTCAATTTTATTCTATCAGTAGAACCAAACCTTTCATTTCCTCTGACAGTTATTTTGAAAGGAAGGTCAATCTTCACCAGGGGTAGGGTTTCACAAGGAATAATAATCACCTTGAGCTATGCTATCATTTTTACAAAACTATGGTTCTTTACCCAAATTTTGGAGTGTCACAATAATTTCTCCTTGATAATTAGAATCTGTCACTTCAGCCAATACATGTATTCTGCAAGCTGCTAATCTTGATTTAGGTAATATCTGTCCAAAATGATTCTTAGGGATTCTCACAAATATCGCAGTATAGATTTTTCTTATCTGTTTTCTATCCAACCAAAAGTCCTCTAAACAATGTAAATCATATCCTGCCAAACCAGATATTCCTGGATACAGTGGTGGGACATCTCCCCTCACAGTCTAATACTCAATATTTGAGATCTCATGTGTTTGATGTTTTCTACTTTGCAGATTTGGGGTCATCATTCTGACTAGAGGTGTGCTTTCTCCCAATGGTCTATTATTCAAATTATCTAAAGCAGTGAACAAATTATCCTTTCAATGTTGATACCAATTATTAGAACTTAACTTTCTTAATTGTTCTTTCAATAATCCATTCATTCTTTCAATTAACCCAGATGCTCATGGATAATATGGAATATGATATATCCACTGTATATTGTTCAATACACACTATCTTTTAATTCTCTTACCTTTGAAATGTGACCCATTTTCACTTTAAATCTGCATTGGGGTTCCATAATATAGACTTGTGATATCTAAAATTTTACAAGTGTTCTTCTGAGTTGCATTCTTATAAGGACAAGCCACTAGTACACCTGAATAGGAGACAACACAAGTACATACAAATTTACATCCTTTATCTTGGAGTAGTGATCCAAAATAATCTATCTGTCATATCTGGGTTGGAACTTTTCCTCTTGATATTTCTCCAGTTACTACCCTAGGAACAGTTTGTTCCTTTTCCAATGGACATATATTACATTCCTCTGTTATTTGCTTTAACAATGCTTGAGAGATACCAATACCTTGATCTTGTGCTCACCAGTGTGTGACTTGGACCCCTAAAGGGCCGACCATTTGGTGGACCCCATTTGTTAATAACAGATCATCAGGTGATGTCAGAGTAGGACAATATATTCAGTAGCAATCTTTGCTGGTCAATCAGTATGTGCGTTGTACTCACGTTCTGGCATAGTGAGGGGCACATGAGTGTCTACGTAAAAAACTGACAAATTAGTAACCAAAGACATGTCCCATATATCTTCCCATAATTCTTTGCTCCAAACTTGGTTGCCATGAATTTCCCAATTTTGATTTTTCCACATGGGCATCCAGGTAGATAACTCATTAGCTAGCACCCATGAATCAGTGAATATATGACACTGTCCTCCTTGTTCTGCTTCAATAGCTGGATGTACTGCCATCAGTTCAGCATATTGACTACCTCCATCTATCCTAGTACTTTCCAAAGTTCACTTAGTACATGGGTTATAGGCTACTGCTTTCCAATTTCTCTTGTGTACCAAATATTTTGTTGTCCCATCATTAAACCAAGAATGTTTCTTCTGTTCCTCAGTTAGTCCATCATATCTCTCATTCCATTTTACCAAAGATTATACCAACTGTTGCCTTAGTTTGAGGGGTTTATCATTTCCCTCAATGTCTACGCTTGCTATAGACTCATGTAGAGCAGAAACTCCACTTTTGCCTGTTTTTTATCTATTTTGAATGTACCATCTCCATTTAATTGTGTTAGCCTGTTGTGAAAGTCCAATTCTGTGAGATGCTGGGGTACTCATTACCCAGGTCATAATCAGGATTCCAGGCCTTAATATCATTTCATGCCTGAGAGTCAGTTGTTCAGTCTCTACCAAAGTCCAATATGCAGCTAACAACTGTTTTTCAAGAGGTTTATGTTGTATTCCAGATGAAAGTAGTTTCCTCAACCAAAATCCTAAGTGCACATTTCAGCTTTGTTGTTTTGCCATAAACTCCAGTTTGCATAGTCATCTTGTACAGTCACTTGCAATTCCTCTGGCCCACCTTGCATAGGCCATAAATCAAGGGCCAATTGTATAGCAGCCTTTGTTTCTCCAAAAGCTTCACTCTGTTCAAGTCCCCAATCAAATTCATAGTTTTTCCAAGTAACTTTATATATGAGTTTAAAAATCTGTCCCAAATGTGGAATGTGGTCCTCCAATATCCAAACAGTCTTCTGAACTTCTGGGCCTTCTTCTTATTAGTGGGGATAGGAGAATCTTGAATCTTTTATTGAGCTTGTGGAGGAATTTCTCGCAGTCCTTTATTCCATTGTATATCCCAAAATTTTACAATCGGAGCTGGCCTTTGAATCTTTGCAGGGTTAATTTCCCATCCTTTTCTTTTCATATGCTCAATTGATAGTGTCAAGCTCTTCTCCACTTCTTTTACATTTTCTCCCTATATCATAATACCATCTATATATTGGGTAAGCTGTACACCAGCCAAATTTAATTCATCCAGATGTTCCCCCACAATCCTATGTCAAATAGTTGGGCTATGCATATATCCTTGTGGCAAGAAGATAAAAATATATTTTCAGCCCTGCCATGTGAAAGCAAACTGGTCCTATGGTTTAGAGTCTGTTGGAATTGTAAAGAAAGCATTGGCCAAATCAATAACTGTGTACCAAGTCCCATCATATTCCTGTATCCTTTCTATTAAGGTAACAGTATCTGGAACAGCAGTATACAAAGGAGGAGTTACTTTATTCAATTATCCATAATCCACTGTCCTTCTCCATGTTCCATCTGACTTTTGAACTGGCCAGACAGGATTATCCCAATCAGTGGTTGTAGGATCTAACACTCCTGCTTTAACATGTTTCTTTATAGTACCGGCAATTTTATCTTCCCCACCTGGCTCATGATCCTGCTTCAGAGTAATTACTTTAGAAATTTCAGGTAAAGTGTTTGAGTCCATTTTCACTTTTCCTACTAAAACTGTATTAATTCCTATCTTCCTTATTGGAAATTGGTATCTCCCCTAAGGTAAATTCAGAGTCATGCCTTTCAATATTCCTATGATGTATTCAGGAATGGGTACAATGACCACAGTATATTCTTTCTTAGGCAATTGTCCAATTTTTAATCATTAGTTTGACTTGTGTGGCTGATATTTCAGCCTCTCCTAGTCCTGTGATGGTAATAGGAGTTCTGTGCCTGAACTTGTCAGGATTTCCATAAATCAAGGTGGCCTCCAGCGGTGTCCATCAATGCCCTAGTTATAGTACTTGATCCATTCTTCCAATATATAGTCAGATTAATATGGGGTCTGTAGTCCTGTCTGTGTGTTTCTTTAATCTGAGCTGGGGCTTGGCCTATTCCCTAGACTCCTTGAAGGTGTGACTCACTTGGATACAAGGGTTCAAGATCTGTAGGATTTGTAGAGTCAGTTCTAACTTCTCTGTTCTGTGTGCTATTAAGCCCTTTATCTTGGACAATTTAGATTTGAAGATGTTTCCTACCCATTAATAGGCCATGTGACCTGCTTACATCACAGGAAGCCTAAGTCACATGTGGTGAGAGGAGTTTGCTGAGAGGAAAAGGAAAGTATGTCACAAGAAATGCAGAGAGAGAGCAGTTAGAACTGAGGGAGAGAGCAGATGTGTGGTGGCTGTGAGTGTGTTTGTAGGAAGGCCCCAGCAGTGGGGCAGATGGTTATGGGATGATGAGGCTCAATGATATGACACTCTGTATTAAATTTCTTGCTGTTATGATAAAGTGAGCTTACTGGTTTGGGGAGTTGCTTGCTGCTTGGATGGGGTGGACTTATTGTTTATGGGATTTGGTCCTTTGGTGTCTGAATAAATGTTTTTCTTCTACCTTCTATATGAAGAGTCTTTCATATTTTGCAATACAGAACTAGGCATAAAGATCTTTAAATCTAAATTGTCATTACAATACCTTATTATGAGAAATCACACAAGGACATTATCTAGAAATAGACAGCAAAATAGTGTTTAAGAGAAACCCCAAAATAGTTTCAAAACCTCAAAGTTTAACTCACCAAGAAATTCTGCTATTTGCAATTTGGTGGTGACAAAAGGCTATTTTTTTTTCTTGTTTTATTTTCTTAGACAGTTTGACAACCAAAGAAAAAAAATAATAATTGCTTTCATTTGTGTCAGTATGTTCTGTAGTGAACTGGCTGCAAATTCAGGACTTGGAAGGGGCTATGGTTAAAATCTAGGTAAATGTAGAAATAGTTTCTATAGCTGAGTCCATGGGTGACAATGGTGACTGTTATGTATGGAGCTTTCTTAATAAGTAATGGCGCACACTGGGAAGGATAGAATCAAACTCCACCTAGCCACCTAGCCAGCCACTATCTATCTCTTAAAGTCTAAGAAAAGAAGAAATAAGTTTTGGGTTTTTTGGTGGGGTAGTGGTAGTGATTTATTTGTTTGGTTTTTGTGTATACACATGCACAATCTTTTATAAACCCATAATAGTCAATATGTGTTAGTTAAGCCAGAATTATAAAGTGTAATATTTCCACGGTTCTTTCCACTCTACAAGTCAATTTCCGTACAAATATACTCTGAGGTTGTTAGTACAGCCTCATTTTACTAATGAGGAAAGTAAGGTTCGGAGAGGAGAAATGACTCCCTTAAGCTTGCACAGAAAGTATATATTAGAAGCTAGAGGTAAAGCTCAGATCTGTTCATTCTATGTAAAGTAGTGCTTCTCCCACAACCCTATGGCACCAGAAATTGATGGACACCAAAAGGTTTGTTTATTCAATTTATTAGTTGTATGTTGTCATACTTATTTTAGCACTCTAAACTATCTTAGGATAATATATTTAGATCTATAAGGGACTCCTTGTTGTCCCCTGTCTCCTCTCCTTCATTTTATAGATTAGGAAACTCAGAGGTTAAGTGACCTGATGAAATTAATGGTGAATGGCAACAGAACCATAACTAACAATACTTGTGCCCAGGACAAGCACCGCAAATTATGACCGTGACAAATATGGAATATCAATATATTGGGGGAGACAGTGGAGCAAGATACCTTGAGACAGAAGCACAACCTGGCTGTTAAGGAGCCTGATGAGTGTTAGGGAAACTCATGAGAGAGAAAGTCAGAAGACTAGGGTTGAGAAAAACTTATGCTGTCTTCTAGATTCTTGTATTAACTATTTTTTTTCCTATCTGGGTGCTATGCTTTGTTATTTCTGTGATGCTTAAGTACTGTTAGCACATTAGCATTCTGGAACAAAACCTAAGGTCCTGTGTTCTGAGTGGTCAAACAAAGCCCTTTTACTCCAAATCCAGCATTCAAGTGCATTATATTTCATAACATATGTTGTGATATAGAGATAAAGATTCCAGTTACTTTAATCTACATCATTAATAAGTCTCTAAGAACCCAGATTCACTTTTTCACCTATAAATAAATCAGTAAACATTTATTATATGCCTACAATATACCAGGTGCTATAGTGGTGACAACAAGGAAGACATTTAGAAATACTTCAGGTAACTAAATACTTCAATAAAAAATTATATTTGAGAAGAGGGTAAACTATTTTTTTTCATATAGCCAACTATTACAATTATAGTATTAAAAATACCCTGAGATACTAGCAAAGGAACAAAAAGGAAAGAAAAAGAGGAAGGAGAGATAAGTAGCCCCTCAAATAGAATGAACTATTATCATGAACTCTAATGATACTGGTCATTTGGGAATTCGATGTAAATAGTCATAATGAGAACCAAATCAGATATTTCATACCCTATGTTAGTTTTTATCACTGAGCTGGAAGGAAGGTATATATTAAACTTGCCTGTTCATTTGTAAAGGAGGTGTGCCATATTCTATTAGGCACTTGTTCCTCCCTTTTAATCAGTCCACCTTTCACCATTTCATACTAATTTACAGAAGCAATACGCTACCCAGCATAGGAAATTAAGACTATATCCTTAGTGGCAGTATTTGGGGATTAATAAATTATGGTTGAGGTATCACTTGTATTATAATGCTATCCTTAACTATACTGACTATCTCTGGGGAGATCTTCACATAATGGACCTGTCCTCAGCTTCTTGAGCATTTTCCTCTATTGAGTGTCTAGTTTTAATTTTGGATGAGAAAGTAAGCTCTCTATCCTTTGTTGGTCTTAAAGAACGCTCCTTGAAAGCCTTATTTATATCTCCCACATCTCAAAGCAAAACTTAGGCACTTAAGACTCTAAGGTTTACACTGATATTGCTTCCTTCACAAAATCTATTTCATTGAAAAAATGCAGCAAATGTGAAAAATCTCTAGTGGCTGCAATTTTACAAGGGGAAACACTGTTAGCTACCAAAGATAGCATGAAATCTTCAGTTGCTTACTTGAACTTAATACAAAAGGCATGGAGCTAAGGAACACTTATCTTTTCCTCCATGCTGGTGTTTTTTTTTTCTTTTAATGACTTCATTTTGTTGAACAAAGTGCATGATTCATTTAATATTTAGACAAAAAATTCATCTTTCAAAAAAGGTTCTTTATCCTTTTTTTCTTTTTATTTTCTTTTTTTTTCTTTTCTGAATTAAAAATCTGAGTGGTGGTAAACATGGTGGGAATCTTTGGAAAGATTTGTTATAACTGAGATTATTGAATTATAATGAAAAATCTGTTAAAACTTGTGTTTACAAATCATTTAATAGGCCATATTATTCATACTTTTTCAACATGATTTGAGGCTTAAATTTGATAATATAAAGCAAAATTACTTTATTTTGAACATTGTGTCAATGGAAGGACCAGGGATTGATTCCAGGTTCTGGTACTTGGTATCCCCTATGATTTCAGCTAGTCATTTAATAGTTATGAGCCTCAGGTGTGTCATCAGTAAAGTCAGGGTGTTGAACTACAGAGTATCCAAGTTCCCTTCCCATTTTCATATATTTGGATCTTTCAAAGCATTATTTAACCAAAATAGAAGAGATACAGAATAACTATTCCTATTCCATATACTTCAATCACTACTCAAAGTATTTTTCGTTTGTCCTCTGTTTTGGATGAGAGAGGGTAAGGAGAGCATCTTCAAGTGACATAAAGGAAACAGTGCTACAGTGCTTTTCACTGAGAACCCTCATTTCTTTGTCAATGTCAAATAGCACAAACCAGGATGAATAATGGACTTCCTAAACTAGGGACTTTTTAGGTGGTAACTATTTTGAATAGTTTCAAAAGGAAGAATTGGAGCTACTAAAATATTTGGAATAGCCTTTAGATCACAAGAATATATGTTCATATTTGCATATGCAAATAAGCATCTGCATATTTTAATGATAACATATCTCTAATAACTTGATTTTGATTCCAATTTTTGTACATACATATAAATACAGACTTTGCACATTTAATATTTCTGCAGATATAAATTTTAGTATAAATCGAAGTGATTGGTAAGTAAATAGATATTGAATATGTGAAGGAGATGCTATGGGGATATTAGTAGAATTTTTGAAAGCACTATCATATACTGAAAATAATAGTGAATATACAATTAGAAGACTTTGGTGAAAGACATAGCTCCTCATTTTATTATCTGTCTGACCTGCAGCAGGTCACTTTCCTTCTTTAAGGTTTAGATTCTTCATTTATATAATGACCCCTTTCCCATTTTCTTCACCAGATTGTTTATAGGATCAAATGAGTTGCTCAATTAATTAATCAATTAGTAATTGACTAGTATTACAAGTCTATTCTATGCTAGGAACTGAGCTAGATGTTGACACAAGAGTGAGGTAAGCATGTTGATCTGGATGAATAATCAGAAGCAGACCAGTTTGTAGTAGTATGAAGAGGAAGAGGAGAAGGAGGAAAAGGAGGAGGAGGAAGAGGAAGAGAAGGAGGAAAAGGAGGAGGAGGAAGAGGAGGAGGAGAAACTGTATTGACTACTACTCTCAGATAACATGGTAAAGACAGTTAATATCAAATATTTTCCTAAGAACCTAATTAACTCCTTCCTACAAATACAGCCTCCATGGGAGGACTAATCTTAAACTCAGACCATGATAATTGTAGTGAGACACACAGTTAAGAAATATGTGTGACAATGTTTAACTCACAATACCTGCTCAGGAAGTCCTTCTCTCTTTGTAGAGACATCATACAAAATGACTTTGCACAGCTCTGTGCAAGTCAATACACCACCCTTGTGATATCTTGGTCCTCTTCAAGAAGGAATGATTATCAGTAATTACTTATTGAGTGAAAGATACATTATCCTCTATCCTTGAAGCCTTGGTTTCCTGTATCCAATTACAACTCACATTTTTCATCTCCATTACTATGAAAATATACTTTCCCTTCTTACTTTTGAATGCTGGAGAAGGACATTAAGAAGGACATATCTAGGTCAGCTTGGTCCATTACAAATTTATATTATACAGTCTCAACTGTGTCCTGACTGCTGTGCGATATTCATTTTATTATTTCATAATTTATTCTCCAAAATATTTTACACAATGATTTTTGAAACTTTCTATCTTTTCTCCAGCCTACAAGGACACCCTTTCCTCCTCTCTCAACTGTGATCTTACCTCATACTTTTATTCTTCACTAAGAAACTAGTGACTGCACACTGACTCTCTTAGTCATTGTACAGTGACTGCACACTGACTCTCTTAGTCATTGCCTTGAAACTCCTCTCCATTACACCTTGTTTTTTCCAGTTCTGAGAAAAAATTGCTTCTTGTTAATACACCTCTGCTATGAATGTGATTGAACTCACATATCCCTGTCTTTTTGGGACTCTTCCACTCTGACATGTAACCTTCTGTCTTTCTATCTCACTTCTGTCTTCATTGTCATTTTTAGAAACTGGTCCTCTTTTCCAGCAGCAATCAAATATACTGAGCCCAATTTCTCCCTTCATAAAACAAACAAAAAATCTTCCCTAGATTCTGGTTTTCCCTAAAAGGTTTCAAAGCAGATCTCTCACTCATCTAATTTCCAAACTTATAGAAATACATTTTTCTACAATCCCAGTTGCTCCTCTCTTTGCAAACTCACTTCCAAAGCCACCGTTTCAGTGAAATTGTTTCCACTGAGCTCATAAAGGATATTTTAATTGCTAGATCCAATGGTCTTTTCATATTCTACTTGTTCTATCTGCATCTTTTTACAATGTCTACTAATTTCACTACCTACTTTCTACATCTGGTTTCTGTGAATATGTTCTCTTATTTCTCCTCCTATCTTCTTATTTCTATCTCCACTGCTGTGTAGTCATGCATCTAGCTTGCCTAAGTTTGTGTGTGTGTGTGTGTGTGTGTGTGTGTGTGTGTGTGTGTGACTGTATGTGTGCGTATGTGAAAGTTCTATCCTGATCCCATTTGAATTCTTTCTATATATTACATCTTCATGGCTACATCAGCTGCCATAGGTCCAATTACAAAATCTATGCCATTGACATAACAGATATATTTTCATAATCTCATTAAGGACAGTTCTATATTACCAGTTTCCTCCTGGACATCTAGAACTGGATATCCCATCAATACCTCACATTCAGAATGTTTAATTATGTATTTATTTGTTTTTGACGTTGAGTTTTTGAAAATTGTGAGTTCCAAATTGTTTACCTTCCCCGACCCCTCCCCATCTATTGAGGAGGAAAACAATATGATATCAATAGTAGATGTGTAGTCATACAAAATATATTTCCACATTAATCATCTTGAAAAAGAAGAAGAAGAAGAGGAAGAAGAAGAAGAAGAAGAGGAAGAAGAAGAGGAGGAAGAAGAAGAAGAAGAGGAGGAGGAGGAGGAAGAAGAATAAAAGGAGGAGAAGGAATAAGGAGAAGAAAAAGAAAGAAAGAAAGAAAGAAAGAAAGAAAGAAAGAAAGAAAGAAAGAAAGAAAGAAAGAAAGAAATGAAAGAAAGAAAGAAAGAAAGAAATGAAAGAAGGAAGAAAGAGAGAAAGAGAGAGAGAGAGAGAGAGAGAGAGAGAGAGAGAGAGAGAGAGAAGGAAAGAGAAGTATGCTTCAATCTGCATTCAGAATTCGTCAGTCTCCTTGCTAGAGGTAGATAGCATTTTTCTTTATGAGTCCTTTGGAACTGTATTAGATCTTAGTTTTGACCTGTGTAGCTAGTTCTTTCAGAGTTGGTCATCAATACAATATTTCTGTTACTATGTACAATGCTTTTCTGATTCTGCTGATTTCATTATCACCCATTATGTCTTCATCATTTACATGTCTTGACCTTATTTCTGGTATATAGTCTATACCAAGTTTCTCCAAAATATTTTCCAGTTTTCCCAACTTTTTTTTTTCTGATGGTGAAGCCTTGCCTCAAAAGCTTGTGTCTTTCGGCTTATCAAATACTATGTCATGTGGCACTTATATTGCTTAACCTTATCTATTCCACTAATCCACCTCTTTATTTCTCAGCCAATACCAAATTGTTTGGATAATTCCCACTTTGTAATATTTTTTGAAATATGGTATTTCACATTTTTTCATTGATACCTTTGATATTCTTAACATTTTATTCTTCGAGATAAATCTTGTAATTATTTTTCCCAGTTCTTTAAAATTATTTGTTTTTATTTATATAGTACTGAAAGTAAACTAACTTAGGTAGAAATGCCATTTTTGTTACATTGTCTTGGCCTACCCATGAAGAATTAATATTTCTCCAATTGTTTATATATGTCTTAATTGGTGTGAAAAGTGTTTTGTAATTGTGTTACTGTAATCCCTAAGTTTGTCTTGGCAGGTAGATTCACAAGTATTATATGCTGTTTGCAGTTACTTAAATGGAATTTTTCTTTCTATCTCTTAGTGCTGGGTTTCATTGGTTAAATAGGAAAATGCAGATTATTTATGTGGGTTTATTTTATATCCTACAACTTTGCTAAAGCTGTTGCTTATTTCAACTAGGTTTTAGTTAATTCTCTAAGGCTCTCTAAGTATGCCATCATGTCAACTGCAAAGATTGAGAGTTTCTTCATTCATTGCCTATTTTTATTCTTTCTATTTCTTTTTCTTACTGCTATAGTTATATATCTATACATAACTATATATGAAACTATATGTATAAGCTATATATACCTATATAAATACTATAGTTATCATTTCTAATATAATATACAATAATAGTGGTGGTAATAGACAACTTATCTCATTCTTTATCTTATTTAGATGGATTTTAGCTCTTTTCCAATATGGTTAATCCTTGTTTTTGATTATAGATAGATTCTACAAATCATTTTAAGAAAAACTCCATTTATTTCTGTGCTTTCTTATGTTTTTAATATGGGTAGGTATTATATCTTGTCAAAACCTTTTTCTAAATTATTGAAATAATCATGCTTTTTTTTCTTGTATTCCTTTTTCATGTGGTTGATCATGCTTACATTTTTTTCTAATACTGAAACAGCCATGCATTGCTAATATAAACCCCAAGGTCATAGTATGTGTTCTTTATGATACATTGTTATTATCTGTTTGCTAATATTTTATTCAAATTTGTCATTAATATTCATTTGGAAAATTATATTTTTCTTTTTCTGTTTTTATTGTACCTGGTGGATGTCTCAAAACCATATTTGTCTTATAAAAGGAATTTGATAGGACACTTTCTTTACCTACTTTTTTTTCAAATAATTTAAATACTATGCTGATTAATTGTTGTTTGAATGTTTGGTAGAATTCATTTATAAATCCATCTGGTCCTGAGCATTTTTTTCCCTTAGGGAGGCTTATTTAAGGTTTGTTCAATTTCTTTTTCTAAAATAAGGTTATTTCTTTTTTTTCATAAAACTAGGGCCTAGTTTTATTTATTAGTTTAATTTTTCAGATTTTCGATTTTATTCATCTGTCCTTTGATTTTCAGGATTGAATTTTGCTGTTCAAATGGGATTTTTAGTTTATTACTCTTACAGATTTATTTTACTTCTATGTCTAATTCTTTGATCTGCTATTTCTCTTTTGCTTTTTTACAATTTCTTTCTTTTTAACTTTTTAAATTTATTTAGTATTTTATTTTTCCCAAGTTACATGTAGAAAAATTTCTTAGCATTTATGTTGAAAACTTTGATTTCCAAATTATCTCCCTTCCTCCCTCCCAACCCTCCCTCATTGAGGTGATAAGCAATTCAATATAGGTTATACATGTATAGTAATGCAAATATTTCCATAATAGTCATATTGTGAAAGAAAAAATAGACAAAAACACCCTCAAAAATAAGGTAACAAAAGTGTTCTTCAATCTGAATTTAGACACCATCAGTTATTTGCTTGGGGTTGGATAACAATATTCATCATAATTCCTTCAGAGTTTTCTTGGATTGTTGTATTTCTATGAATAGCTAAGTCATTCACAGATGATTATCTTACAATATTGCTTTACTTTTGACACAGTACGTTCAATTTGCATCAACCCATGCAGGTCTTTCCAGATTTTTCTGAGAGCACGTTGCTCATCATATCATATAGTACAATAAGTATTCCATCATAATCACATACCAAAACAAGTTCAACCATTCCTTATTTTTTAATTTATTTTTTTATTTAATATTTTTAGTTTTCAACATTGATTTCCACAAGATTTTGAGTTACAAATTTTCTCCCCATTTCTACCCTTCCCCATCCCAAGATGGCATTTATTCTGATTGCCCCTTTCCCCAGTCTGCCCTACCTTCTGTCACCCCATTCCCCCCTTATCCCCTTTCCCCTTACTTTCTTGTAGAGAAAAATAGATTTCTCTATCCCATTGCCTGTATATCTTGTTTCCCAGTTGCATGTAAAAGCAATTTTTTGAACACTTGTTTTTAGAACTTTGAGTTCCAAATTCTCTCCCTTTCCTCCCCACCCACCCTCCTTGAGAAGGCAAGCAATTCAATATAGACCACACATGTGTCATTACGCAAACACTTCCATAATAGTCATGTTGTGAAAGACTATGTTTCCCTCCATTCTATCCTGTCCTCCTTTATTCACTTTTCTCCCTTGACCCGGTCCTTTTCAAAAGTGTTTGCTTTGGACTACCTCCTCCCCCAATGTGCTCTCCCTTCTTTAATTCCCCCATCCCTTATCCCCTCCCTCTCTACTTTTCTGCAGGGTAAGGTACCCAATTGAGTGTGTATATTATTGCCTCCTTAAGTCAAATCCGATGAGAGCAAGATTCACACATTCTGTCATCTGCCCCCTCTTCCCTTCCATTATAACTGCTTTTTCTTGCCACTTTTATGTGAGATAATTTACCCATTCTATCTCTCCCTTTCTCTTTCTCCCAATATATTCTTCTTCCACCCTTAATTTAATTTAATTTTTTTTGATGTCATCCCTTCATATTCAACTCACCCCGTCACCTCTGTATACGTGCGTGCGTGTGTGCGTGCGTGTGTGTGTGTGTGTGTGTGTGTGCGCGCATGTGTATTCTCTTCAACTACCCTAATACTGAGAAAGGTCTCATGAGTTACAAATATCATCATTCCATGTAAGAATGTATATAATTCAACTTTAATAAGTCCCTTATGATTTCTCTTTCCTGTTTACCTTTTCATGCTTCTCTTAATTCTTGTATTTCAAAGTCAAATTTTCCATTCAGCTCTGGTCTTTTCATTAAGAATGCTTAAAAGTACTCTATTTCATTGAAAATTCATTTTTTCCCCTGAAGTATTATACTTAGTTTTGCTGGGTAGGTGATTCTTCATTTTAATCCTAATTTCTTTGACCTCCAGAATATCATATTCCAAGCCCTTTGATCCCTTAATGTAGAAGCTGCTAGATCTTGGATTATCCTGACTATGTTTCCACAGTACCCAAATTGTTTCTTTCTAGCATCTTGAAATATTTTCTCCTTGATTTGGGAACTCTGGAATTTGGCTACAATATTCCTAAGAGTTTACCTTTTGGGATGTTTTTTCAAGAGGTGATTGGTGGATTCTTTCCATTTTTATTTTACCCTCTGGTTCTAGAATATCAGGGCAGTTTTCCTTGAAAATTTCTTGAAGGATGATGTGTAGGCTCTTTTCGTGATCATGGCTTTCAGGTAGTCCAATAATTTTTAAATTATCTCTCCTGGATCTATTCTCTAGGTCAATGGTTTTTCCAATGACATATTTCACATAGTCTTCCATTTTTTCATTCTTTTGGTTCAATTTTATAATTTCTTGATTTCTCACAAGGTCACTAGCTTCTGCTTGCTCCATTCGAATTTTTAAGGAATTATTTTCTTCAGTGAACTTTTGGACCTCCTTTTCCATTCGGCTAATTCTGTCTTTTAAGGCATTCTTCTCCTCTTTGGCTTTTTAGACCTCTTTTTTCACTTGGGTTAGTCTATTTTTTAAGGTGTTATTTTCTCCTGTATATTTTTGGGTCTCCCTTAGCAAGGCATTGACTTATTTTTCATAATTTTCTTGCATCACTCTCATTTCTCTTCCCAATTTTCCCTCTACTTCTCTTCTTGATTTTCAAAATCCTTTTTGAGCTCTTCCATGGCCTGAGACCAATTCATATTTTTCTTGGATACTTTAGATGTAGGCTCTTTGACTTTGTTGACTTCTGGCTGTATGTGATGATATTCTTTGTCACCAAAAGAAGATTTTATAGTCTGAGTCCTTTAACATTGCTTGCTCATTTTCCCAACTAATTACTTGACTTTTGAGCTTTTTTGTCAGGGTATTACTTCTTTCAGAATAGAGTCTGCTTTGTCCCAAGCTTAAGGGGTTTTACACTGCTGTTTTCAGAGTTACTTCTATTCTGAGGGGGTATGATGCTCCTCTCCTGGCCTCTGCTCTAGTCTGTGAGTGCAAGCACTCCTTTCTGTCTTGTAACTACCAGGAGTACTCCTTCTTCACAGTCACCACAAGCTCTGCCATACCAGTGCTCCTCCTTCCTCAAGAACTAACCAGAACTGTGACCCAGATCCAAGCAGGGCAAAGCCAGAGAACTCTGCCTCTGTGCCAGCAGCTCCCTGCACTCCTGCTCTGATTCACCACTTGTTTCCTCCCATCATGTGGGCCAGGGGCTCTGGAAGCAGCTGCTGGAGATTCCTGCTCCTGGCACCCACTGCCCCCTGGGCTGGGCCAAACCATATACTTCTCTCATCCAGATCCAGCAGTTTCCCTATTGAACTGCTGAGTTGCCTTTGGTGTTTGTGGGTTGAGAAGTCTGGAAACTGCCACAGCTCAGTGATTCAGGGCCCTGAGGCCTGCTCTGCTTGGTCTGCTTCAGCCTGGTCTGTCCTGGCACAGCCCATGTTGGGCTGTGCTTCTCTCCCAGAATGGTGTGATAGACCCTTCCCAGCAACCATCCAGGCCAGGGATGAAAACTTGTTTCCCTCTGTTATTTTGTGGGTTCTGTAGCTCTAGAATTTGATTTAAGTAATTTTATATAGGCGTTTGGAGGGATTTGGGGAAGAGCAAGTCCCTGTTTTCAAGCTGCCACCTTGGCTTCGCCACCCAATCATTCCCTAATTGATGAGCATCCCTCAATTTCTAATTCTTTGTCCCTAGTAAAGAGCTGCTATAGATATATTTTTGTACATACAAGTCCTTTTCCTTTTTTTTATCTCTTTTGAGATACAGACCTAGTGGTGGTATTGCTATGTTGAAGGCTATGCATGCATTTGTAGGCCTTTAGTCATAGTTCCAAATTGATCTACAGAATAGTTGAATCAGTTCACAATTTCACCAACAGTGGATTAATGTCTCATACTTCCCACATCCCCTCCAACATTAGCATTTTGCCATTTCTGCCTTAATAGCCAATCTAATTGGTATGAGATAGTACTTCAGAATTGTTTTAATTTAAATTTCTCCAATCAATAGTAAGAGCATTTTTTTTCATATGGCTATAGATAGCTTTTATTACTTCAAGTAAGCTCCCACTGGACCTTGGGCCATCTTCAGTCATCCTGACTGATATGTTGCCACTGGACCCAGATGGCTTTAGAGGAGAAAGTGAGGCTAGTGACTTTGCACAGCCCTCCCTCACTCAAATCAAATTCAATTTCAAGGCATGTCATCATCTCTGTCTTTGGTCCTTTTTGAGAATGAAGGACAAACCACAACCTTTAAGCAGTCTAAGTTGTGCTAATAGAGACTCAGCTGGCCAGTTTCAGTTGAGCAACACAGAAAATTCCTCTTCTCTTCTCTCCTCCCCTCCCTTCTCCTTTCCTCTCTTCTCTTCTCCTCTCCTCTCCTAAGGTACTGTGAGCTTCTCTGAGGATGTTCTGCCCAAAGGAAGGTAAATTTTAATGTCTGAAACCTACCTAGTTAGCTTGGGATATACTGGCTGGATTTCTTTCTCAAAAGAACCAAGCCTTAAACCCAATTCACCATGGATTCCATTGACTGGACAACAATAGGCCCTGGCCTTGCTCAAACACCACTTAATGTGAAGATGGAGGGGGTGGAGCCAAGATGGCGGCTGGAAAGCAGGGACTAACTAGCATGAGTTCCCTGCTGAGTCCCTCCAAAAACCTACAAAAAATGGCTCTGAACCAATTCTAGAACTGCAGAACCCACAAAACAGCAGAGGGAAACAGGGCTCCAGCCCAGAAAATCCTCGATGCTCTCTGGGTGAGGTCTATCCCACACAGAATGGGGAGCAGAGTGGGGCGGAGTGGGGCAGAGCCCAGTGTGAGCTGCACGGAGCTGAGTGTGCCCTAGCACCCTGAATCAGTGAGCTGCAGCAGTTACCACACTTCTCAACCCACGAACACCAAAGACAACAGAGAAAGTTAGTGGGAAAAGCTGCGGGAGTGGAAGGAGTTCGGGGTTCGGCTAAGGCCCCGGGGGCAGTGCAGGTGGGGCAGCTACAGAACTACAGCTGCAGTTGCTTGCCACCCCAGGCCCACCTGGTGGGAGGAATTAAGTGGCGCATTAGAGCAGGAGTGAAGAGCCTGCTGAAGATCTAAGTCCAGTCCAAGTTGGGGGTTCTTGGGGAAGGAGGAGTGCTGGTGTGGCAGAGCTGGCATACGCCCCCAAGCTGGGAACATAGTTCTCTAAACTCTACAAGTGGTCATACCCCACTGAAAAACTCAAGGGTCAAGTTAGTTGGCCAGGAATATGTCCAGGCAGCAAAAACGCACCCAGATTCAGTCTCAGACTTTGGAATCTTTCTTTGGTGACAAAGAAGACCAAAACATACAGACAGAAGAAGTTAACAAAGTCAAAGAACCTACATCAAAAGCCTCCAAGAAAAACATGAACTGGTTCCAGGCCATGGAAGAGCTCAAAAAGGATTTGGAAAAGCAAGTTAGAGAAGTAGAGGAAAAATTGGGAAGAGAAATAAAAAGGAAGCAAGAAAACCATGAAAAACAAGTCAATGACTTGCTAAAGGAGACCCAAAAAATACTGAAAAATATACTGAAGAAAACAACACCTTAAAAAATAGACTAACTCAAATGGCAAAAGAGCTCCAAAAAGCCAATGAAGAGAAGAATGCCTTGAAAGGCAGAATTACCCAAATGGAAAAGGAGGTCCAAAAGACCACTGAAGAAAATACTACCTTAAAAATGAGATAGGAGCAAGTGGAAGCTAGTGACTTGATGAGAAATCAAGATATTATAAAACAGAACCAAAGGAATGAAAAAATGGAAGACAATGTGAAATATCTCATTGGAAAAACCACTGACCGGGAAAATAGATCCAGGAGAGATAATTTAAAAATTATTGGACTACCTGAAAACCATGATCAAAAAAGAGCCTAGATAGCATCTTTCAAGAAATTTTCAAGGAGAACTGCCCTGATATTCTAGAGCCACCGGGCAAAATAGAAATTGAAAAAATCCATCGATCACCTCCTCAAATAGATCCCAAAAAGAAATCTCCTAGGAATATTGTCGCCAAATTCCGGAGCTCCCAGATCAAGGAAAAAATACTGCAAGCAGCCAGAAAGAAACAATTTGAGTATTGTGGAAACCCAATCAGAATAACCCAAGATGTGGCAGCTTCTACATTAAGAGATCGAAGGGCTTGGAATACCGTATTCTGGAGGTGAATGGAGCCAGGATTAAAACCAAGAATCACTTACCCAGCAAAACTGAGTATCATGCTCCAAGGCAAAATATGGATTTTCAATAAAATAGAGGACTTTCAAGCTTTCTCAGTGAAAAGACCAGAGCTGAATAGAAAATTTGACTTTCAAACACAAGAATCAAGAGAAGCATGAAAAGGTAAGCAAGAAAAAGAACAAGAAAAAGAAATTGCAAGGGACTTACTAAAGTTGAACAGTTTTGTTTACATTACTACATGGAAAGATGATGTGTATGATTCATGAGACCTCAGTATTAGGGTAGCTGAAGGGAATATGCATATATATATATATATATATATATATATATATATATACACATTAATACACAAATTGTATATATGTTTATGTATATGTATGTATAAGTGAATATGTATGTATGTCTATATGTATGCATATACATATATATATATATATATATACATATATATATATATATATATATATAGAGAGAGAGAGAGAGAGAGAGAGAGAGAGAGAGAGAGAGAGAGAGAGAGCAGGCACAGGGTGAGTTGAAGATGAAGGGAAGATATCTAAAAGAAATAAAATCAAATTAAGGGATAAGAGAGGAATATATTGAGAGAGGGAGATAGGGAGAGATGGAATGGGGTAAATTATCTAGCATAAAAGTGGCAAGAAAAAGCAGTTCTGTAGGAAGAGAAGAGAAGGCAGGTGAGGGGGGAATGAGTGAATCTTGCTCTCATCAGATTTGACCTGAGGAGGGAATACCATACATACTCAATTGGGTATCTTACCCCACAGGAAAGAAGAAGGAAGAAAATAAAAAAAGGGGGGGGAATGATAGAAGGGAGGGCAGATGGGTGTGGAGGTAATCAAAAGAAACACTTTTGAAAGGGGACAGGGTTAAGGGAGAAAATTCAATAATGGGGGATAGGTTAGGAAGGAGCAAAATATACTTAGTCTTTCACAACATGAGTATTGTGGAAGGGTTATACATAATGACACACACGTGGCCTACATTGAATTGCTTGACTTCTTAGGGAGGGTGGGTGGGAAGGGAAGGGGGAGAGAATCTGGAATTCAAAGTTTCAAAAACAGACATTCAAAAACAAAAAAAAAAAAGTTTTTGCATGCAACTAGAAAATAAGATACACAGGCAATGGGGCATAGAAATTTATCTTGCCCTACAAGAAAGGAAGGAAAAGGGGATGGGAGGGGAGCGGGGTGACAGAAGGGAGGGCTGACAGGGGAACAGGGCAACTGGAATATACGCCATCTTGGAGCGGGGGTAAGGGTAGAAAT
Organism: Trichosurus vulpecula; assembly: GCF_011100635.1. NCBI lineage: Eukaryota > Metazoa > Chordata > Mammalia > Diprotodontia > Phalangeridae > Trichosurus > Trichosurus vulpecula. The sequence goes on along the minus strand of NC_050580.1, from coordinate 242,965,386 downwards.
GGGGAGAAAATTTGTAATTCAAACTCTTGTAAAAATCAATGCTGAAAACTAAATATATTAAATAAAAAAATTTAAGAAAAGAAAAAAGAAAACAAGAAAAAATATCTGGTTTTAAATATATTCTTTAAATTTATGTATCCATGTATTAAAATCTAGATGGTCACTTGAAAAAAAAAGTGGAGATGGAAAGGATGTCCACAACTACCAATGTATGTGCAAAATCTTTATGAGACAGAACCATAGACATTGAGGGCATCATCCATGGGTGCATTAGTGGGGAACTAGGAGGCTGTCACAAGTGATAATTCCACAATAAACCTCCTTTTTTCCATTATAAAAGTTAGAGAAAATAAAAGATTCTGTGCTTATTGAAAAAAAAAACCAAAAACAAACAAAAAAACAAACACCACTTAATGGTTATTTTGGGGACTCTCCTGCTTCAGAATGAATGTAAGTTTTAACTGTTTCTCTTTTGGCTAGCAAACATAAGCGTCTTCTGTAAGTTTCATTTATTTACTATTTATTTATTTATTTATACATTCATTCATTCATCTCTCTCTCTCTCTCTCTCTCTCTCTCATTAAAGGGGCCATCCTTTGACTCACTTCTTAGAGAGGCCTATTCACTGAATGGTTTTTTCCCTGGACCATCTGTAGATATCCTGACTGATATCTGGTCACTGGACCCAGATGGCTCAGGAGAAGAAAGTGATGCTGGTGACTTTGCATAAGCTGCTCTCATTCAAAAAAATTCAATTGCAAAGCATGTCATCATCTCCCTGATGCCATGGTCCTCCTCAAGAATGAAGACAAACCACACAACCACAACCACTTCATGTGAAAACTAATCACATCTTTTGACTCTTTATCAATTGAGGAATGACTCTTATTTTTATAAATTTGATTCAGTTCTTTATATGGAAAAGTGAGGCCTTTATCAGGTAAACTTGCTTCTACTTTTTTCATATTTTAATTTAATTAAAATTTTAATGTAAAAATTTTAAAGTTCTCTCTCCTAGATCTATTTTCCAGGTCAGTTGTTTTTCCAATGAAATATTTAACATTGTCTTTTTTTTGTTCTTTTGTTTTTTTATTGTTTCTTGAATTTTCATAAAGTCATTAGATTCCATTTGCTCCATTCTAATTTTTAAGGAATTATTTTCTTCATCGAGCTTCTGAATTTCCTTTTCCATTTGGCCAATTCTGCTTTTCAAGACCTTCTTCCCCTCATTGGCTTTTTGGACCTCTTTTACCATTTGTCATAGTCTGTCTTTTAGGATGTTTACTTCAGAACGTTTGTTGTTTTTCTTGTTTGTTTGTTTGTCTCCTTTACTAAGCTGCTAACTCATTTTTCATGATTTTCTTGTATCACTCTCATTTATCTTCCCAATTTTTCATCTTCCTATTTTACCTGATTTTCAAAGTCCTTTCTGAGCTCTTCAATGCACTGAGAACAATTCACATTTTTCTTGGAGGCTTTAGATGTAGGGACACTGACTTTGTTGTCTTCTTCTGTGTGTGTGTGTGTGTGTGTGTGTATGTGTGTGTGTTTTGATCTTTCTTGTCACCATAGTAACTTTCTATAGTCAGAGTTGTTTTTTTTTTTCCCCTTGTTTGCTCATCTTCCCAGCCTGTTATTTGACTTCTCTGTCTTTGTTAAAGTAGGACTCTGCTTCTAGAGTGGAGGGCATACTGTCCCAAGTTTTAGGGGTTTTGTACAGCTGTTTTCAGAGATGCTTCTAGGGACCTATAAGGAGAGGTGTTTACTGCTCTCATGACCTGAGCTTTGGTTTTGCCCTGGAATTGTGTGGTGCCCCCCCCCCCCCCCCCCCCCACTGCTGCCACAATCTCTGCTATGTTCACACTCCTCCTCTCTGTGCAAATGCTACCCGGGACTGTGACCTGGATTTGAGTATGGGCAAAGCAATAGAATTCCACCTCAGTAACAGCAAAAAGGCCTATGTAATTTCCTTCTGCCTAGTTGTTAGCTTTATGGTCTCTGTGCTGAGAACATCAGAAACAGCCACTTCTGCTGCTGATTCAGATACTCCCAAGGCCTGCTGTAACCAGGACTGTGCTGGCACAGCCTGTGCTGGACTGTACTCCACTTTCATCACGGTGTGACAAATCTTTCCTCCTGACCTTCTAAGTTGTCTTTGATATCTGTGGACTGAAAGGTCTGGAAACTACCACTGCTACCATTAATCCAGTCTCCCCATGGCCTGCTCTGGGTTTGCTGGGACCTGCACTGGATTGCTTTCTTCTCTTACCCTGATGGAACAAATCTTTCCTGTTGACCTTTCAAGTTGTCTTGGGCTAGAAATTTGTTTCACTATGTCTTTTGTGGGATCTGCTGCTCTAGAATTTGTTTAGAGTCATTTTTAAAGGTATTTGGAGAGGTTTGGGGTGAATCCGTGCCTCTGCTCAGCCATCGTGGCTCTACCTCTCCTACCTCTTTTGTTGATATATACTTTCAGAGATTTAAATTTTCCCCTAAATATCCCTTTGTCTATATCCCACAAATTCTGGCATATTCTCTTATTGTCGATATTCTCTTTAATGAAAACTGATTATTTATATGATTTGGTTTTTTTTGACCCACTCATTCTTTGGGCTTTGAATGTTTAGTTACCAATTAGTTTTGACCTGTGCTTCAATGGAACTTTACTGAATACAGATTTTATTTCATCATAATCTGAAAAGGGTGCATTTACTATTTCTGCTTTTCTTCATTTGTTTGTGTGGCTTTTATGCCCTAATACAGGGTCAATGTTTTTGTGTGTGTGAAGGTGCCAGGCACAGCAGAGAAAAACATATATTCCTTTCAACTTCCATTCAATTTTCTCCAGGAATCTACCATATCTAAATTTCCTAAAATCATATTTTCTCTTTCTTATTTGTTTTATGTTCATATTTTTCTATCTTTGAATGAGAAGAGTTGAGGTCTTCCATTTTTCCTTTGAAGGATTATACTTAGTTTTGTTGGGTAGATTAAGCTTGATTGTAATCTTATTTCCTCTGTCTTCCAGAATATCATATTCTAAACCCTCTGCTCCTTTATAGTGCTGGTTGTCAAATCATATTTAATCCTGATTGAGATTCCATGGGATTAAAGTAGTTTCTTTCTAGCTGAAGTATTTTTTCTTTGACCAGGGAGCTTAGAATTTGGCTTTAATATTCCTGGGAGGGGGGGCAGAGCCAAGATGGCAGAGTAAAATCAGGGACTTGCTTAAGCTTTTCCACAAATTTCTCCAAATGCCAGTAAAAAAATGACTCTAAACAAATTGCTAGAGTGACAGAAGCCACTAAATGACAGAGAGAAACAAGTCTCCAGCTCAAGGTGGCCTGGAAAGTCCATGGGAAATGTCTATTGCACTGTGCTGGGAGCAGAGTACAGTGCATCATGGGCTAAAGGAAACCCAAAAAATACTGAAGAAAATAACACCTTATAAAATAGACTAACTCAAATGGCAAAAGAGGTCCAAAAAGCTGATGAGGAGAAGAATGCCTTAAAAAACAGAATTTGCCAAATGTAAAAGGAGGTCCAAAAGCTCACTGAAGAAAATAATTCCTTTAAAATTAGAATGGAGCATATGGAAGTTAATGACTTTATGAGAAATCAAGAAATTATAAAACAGAACCAAAAGAATTAAAAAAAAATAGAAGACAATGTGAAATATCTCATGGGAAAAACCACTTACATGGAAAATAGATCCAAGAGAAATAATTTGAAAATTGTTGGACTACCTGAAAACCACAATCAAAAAAAGAGCCTAGACTTCATCTTTCAAGAAATTATGAAGGAAAACTGCTCTCATACTCTAGAACCAGAGGGTAAAATAGAAATGGAAAGAATACACCAATCACCTCTTGAAAAAGATTCCAAAAAGAAAACTCCTAGGAATATTATAGCCAAAATCCAGAGTTCCCTGACCAAGGAGAAAATATTGCAAGCTGTTAGAAAGAAACAATTTGAGTATTGTGGAAACACAATCAGGATAACCTAAGATCTAGCATCTTCTACATTAAGGGATCAAAGGGCTTGGAATATGACATTCTGGAGGTCAAAGAAGTTAGGATTAAAACCAAGAATCATCTACCCAGCAAAACTGAGTATGATACTTCAGGGAAAAAATTGGATTTTCAATGAAATAGAGTACTTTCAAGCATTCTTGATGAAAGGACCAGAGCTGAATAGAAAAATTGACTTTCAAATCGTAAGGGAATTATTAAAGTAGAACTGTTTACATTCCTACCTGGAAAGATGATATTTGTAACTCATGAGACCTTTCTCAGTATTAGGGTAGTTGAAGAGAATACACACACACACACACACAGACAGATAGATAGATAGATAGATAGATATAGATACATACATACATACATATATACATATATATATATATATATATACATATATATACACGCACAGAGAGAGAGAGAGAGAGAGAGAGAGAGAGAGAGAGAGTACAGGGAGATTTCAATATGAAGTAATGGTATCTAAAAAAATAAACTTAAGGGGTTGTAAGGTCAATCAGTAAGTGAAAGATATTTTCTACCCATTGAATAGGCCTCAGATGGGGCCAACAAAGGTTAGGTCTGATTAGAGGCAGGCCCACACCTTTTCACTAACTATGTGTGAGGTCCCAGGCACACACCCTTTTGCAAGTTAAGCCCATGTGAATGTGAAGCCCTCAGGGCCCTAAGGGGAGTTGCTAAAACCAGAGACAGTGGTATGTGTGCTGAGTTCTAGTCAATCAATTGCTGGACGAGACTGTATAAAAAGAGAGCCTAGAACTGAGAGTAGCAGGGCAGCTGATCTGAGAGTGGCAGGATTCAGAAGCAGACATCAAGAAGACATCGAAGGAGCAGACATTGAGGGAGAGCCAGCATTGAGAGAGACTGCAAAGCAGAGAGTGCAGAACACAAGAGAGTTGTGGAGATCAAGAACTCAGTGTCAGCAGACCTATAGGAAAGAGTGTTGAGCAGAGAGTTAGGATTCCTGAGTGGAGTGACTGTTTACAGGAACACCCTAGCAGGGGGAGGGGGGAGATTACAAAATGGCTTGGCTCCTTGATATAACACATTGTTATAATTTCCTTGTTGCTACATTGAGGTGGGCTTATTAGCTTTGGAATATTTTTCCTACCATATGGAATTGGAAATACTAGTCCTGGGATTGGATTCTCTTGTGTCTAAATAAATGTTATAGTTCCTCTGCCTTCTACCTAGGGAATTTCTTAAGCTTTGAGATTCTGAACTATTCAGGCATGTTCATGGTGATCCTCGAGGACATGAATCTTGCCTTACTGATATATGAGTGAGAGAGGAATATATTGGGAGAAGGAGAGAGCGAGAGATAGAATGGGGTAAATTATCTCACACAAAAGAGACAAGAAAAGGCTGTTATAATGGAAGGGAAGAAGGGGAAGTGAAAGGGAATGAGTTAACCTTACTTTCATTGGATTTGGCTTAAGGAGGGAATAACATACACACTCTATTTGGTATCTTACCCTACATGAAAGTAGAGGGTAAAGGGGATGGAGGGGGGAGTGGTGATGATAGAAGGAGGGCAACTTAGGGGAAGGTGTAGTCAGAAGCAAATACTTTTGAAAAGGGACAGGGTCAAAGGAGAAAATTGAATAAATGGGGGATGGGATAGGAGAGAGGGAATTATAGTTAGTCTTTTACAACATGACTATTATGGAAGTGTTTTGCTTAATGACACCTGTATAGCCTACATTGAGTTGCTTTCCTTCTTAGGGAGGGTGAGTGGGGAGGGAAGAACGGAGAAAATTTGAAACTCGAAGTTCTAAAAACAAATGTTGAAAATTGTTTTTTCATGCAACTGGGAAATAAGATATATAGGCAAAGGGGCATTGAAATCTATCTTGACCTACAAGAAAGTGTGGGCAAATAGATAAGGGGGCAAGTTAGGTAATAGAAGGAAGAGCAGACTGGTGAAAGGAGTAATAAGAATGCATGCCATCTTGTGGTGTGGGGGAGGGGAGAGGTGGGGAGAAAATGTGTAACTCAAATCTTGTGGAAATGAATCTTGAAAAATAAAAATAAATTAATAATAAAAAAAAATGAATTTTTTTTTGGAATCTCAAGAGGTGACTGCTGGATTCCTTCAATTTCTATTTTACCTTCTGATTTTAAAATATCAGAGCAATTTTCCTTTATAATTTTTTGAAATTTGACATCTATGCTCTTTCTTTATCTTGATTTTTGAACAATCCAATAATTCCTCTCCTTCAACTTTTGTATATTTTTTTAAATTTTCTGTACCCTTATTTTTTATTTTTCTCTCTTTATCTTTGTGAATATAATCTATTTTCTTTCTAACTATTCCAAACTTTTATTCTTTGATTCACTTTCCTTATGTTTGTTAATTATACCTTTAGGATCTACATCCTTCAAGTGATTAAAACTTCTCATGTACCTATTTTAAGTTCCCTCTTCTATAGTTTCTATTTTATTGCCTTGAAAACCTGTCCCTTCTCTCTTTTATTTTTTCTATTTTGCCTCACTGTTAGAAGTATCAGTTTCTGCAGGAGACAGTTTTTTTTTCCCCATATTAGAAATTTTCCTCTTTCCCTAATTATGTAAATGTTACTACCCCTGCCCTCTCCATGTACATTTCCTTTATTCTCCATGTAGCTTCCTTCCTGGATCCAAGACCTCACATCCATTTTAGATATCAGGAGCTCTGATGATACTTCTTTTGAAGAATACTGTCCTTGGAAGCGCGATATATCTTGGAGGGCTTCTTAACCATTGAATCCCCAAAGATTAAGGTTTCCAATTCACATGAAAGAATGTTTCTTTCTCTCTCCCTATAGAAGCACTCTTCAGTCCAATGTCCACCTATCAGTGAATCAAGATTTTTTACTTTCTTTAAAATCCTCCCTTGGCCATCTCACCTATTTTCCAATAGCCCTTCCTTCCTTCCTTCCTTCCTTCCTTCCTTCCTTCCTTCCTTCCTTCCTTCCTTCCTTCTTTTCTTCCTTCTTTCCCTTCTTTCTTTCTCTCTCTCTCTCTCTCTCTCTCTCTCTCTCTCTCTCTCTCTCTCTCTCTCTCTCATCTCTCTCTCTCTGTCTCTGTTTCTCTCCAACAATGTTGCTAGCAATTTTTTTGGGAATGAAAGACCAACAACATGTTCACACAGAAGGGCTGCTAGCACAGGTCCTTTGATCTGCTTTTCTAGGGAAAGCAACTTTAAGGGGTTAACAATCTCACTTTAATTAAACATACATATATCATTCACTTAGTTCAGGGGGAAAAGCCAGCACCCTGAACTTCAGAGTATATAAAAAGAAATTACAAGCATACATTATATAAACAGATCAAATAACACAAACCTGTCTATCCATAGCAATACATACATAGTTACCAGAGAGAGAAGCAACAACATCTGGGTTTTTCAAAGTGGGGGGTGGGGCGGGGTTCCAATGGCTGCCCAGAGTCTGCTCTGGCCAAATCACCAACACTCTTCCAATGAGTGTGCCCTACACTTTGTGTGTCTCTGCATTTCCAAACCTATTCTAAAATCAGCTTCCAAATGGATATTTATAAAGTACAATGTTGACCATTTCACTTCCTTACTCAAGAATTTCAGTGGCTCATTATTGCTTTTGACATAAAATACAAACTGTTCTGTTTGTATTTTAATCCCTTCATAATCTATCACCAACCTATCTTTCCAACCCAATTTGGTGTTTCTTCCATGACACAGTCTACATTCCAGCCATTGCCTTGTTCAAACTAAGATCTGGAAAAGACCTTAGTTTAAAAAGGCCAAGGTCTCCCACTGCATCTGAAGCTATCTCCATTTATCTTGATCTCTATCTTGTCACTGGATCCACATAATTCTGGAGGAGAAAGTGAGGCTGCTGACCTTGCACAGCCCTCTCTCGCTTAAATCCAATTCATTTGCCAGTCATGGCATCATCACCTTCCTAATGATGTGGTCATCTTCAAGAACAAAGGACAAACAACAATACATTCTAGACAAGCATCTCATTTTGTTTCCCAATCTGTCATATTCCATCTCTTACCTATATTCCTTTGTACATGCAGTCCTTCATAACTATAATGTTTTCTTCTTCACTTCTCCTGGAAAAAAAAATTCATTCAAGATTCAGTCAAATGCCAATTACTTCAATAGTACAAGAGATTCTCCCAGTTGTTAGTGTTCTTCTCAAATTAGATTTTGTTTGTTTTTGTTGTCTTGTTTTTGACGGGGTATGTCACATTAGCTTTTGCATGGATATATTGTTTCTCTTCAGTTGTAAGCTCCTTCAGGACAAGAACCCTTTTGGTTTTTGTCTTTGTATTCCTAGTACTAATTACAGTGGCTTGCACAGATTAATTGTTTAATAATTATTTATTAAATGAATTGAAGGCTTGAAAATTCTACCTCTACACTAGCTTGTGTTGGAAAAGTTACCATTTCTCATTTTTCTTTCATGAATTCTGTTGAATTTATTGTGATAAAGTTTCTTTATTTTTTAACTTTTTGTATTAGAAATATTGAAGTTATTTGAGTTAAGCTAGAAATGAAAGTACTTGGCTTAGAAAGTTAGAAAATCATCTGGCCAAAAAAGTCAGTAACTTCCTGGGTCCTGTGTGCCTTCCTGCTTTATTATGGTACTCAAAAAAACTTACAAATTACTCCATTATTCAAAATGACAATTTGTGAGTACAATAATGCGAATTTGTACCTTTGGGGTATTTTAGGAGACCAATAACCACCCAAGTGTTTACTCTTAAAATTCAGCTTCCTATGCTTGCACTCATTTCACTCTTTTTTTTAATTGAAACAACCTAAGCGTTTTAAAATAGAAATGTTTTGTTGTTGTTGTTGATGGATCACCATGATAATTTCATAGCCACTTTTTAAATGTCCTATATATATGTTTGTAAATTTGATTTCATGGTCTCCAAAGATATCATTATATTTAATTAAGTAAATAAAAAATATTTAAAATGTTGTTTAAATCATATTTAAAATTTGGTATGTTTAACTTCACACTTAATTCCAGTCACTCTTGGAGGACTGAGCTGACTGTTATTGGCTGATCCCTCTTTGCACATTGTTGTAATATAACTCTCGGTGGAGTAACTTCAGTAGCCATGAGAGGACAGAAAAAATGAAGTTTATTGTAGACTATAAGTTATTATAGACCAGAGATTATTCATTTTTAGGAAGAGTGAGAAGAAAAGTCTTCTCTGTTTAAAAGGGAAAGACATCATTTAGGGAAGCCAAATGCAATTATTTTAAATGGGATTTTACTAGATCAATGGGGAGCCCTGTTTTACTCATGAAAGGCATCTTGAGATCATAAGCCACTTCAAGTGACTCAGCAAGTCTGGAAGATGAATTGCATCCAAAAACATAAAGTTAGATCTATACGAAGATGATGAGAAGCCACCTTGACTACCCTTTTTTATATTTCTCTTTGCTAACTAAACCACTCGAAATGGACATACACCCATTTAACAATTATTCCTTACGGGGAAATCACAGAAACTGAACATCCGAGGCCAGAGAGATAGTGATATGAACTTCCAGAGAGGAACAAATATAATAATAACATTGGGACATTTGATTCGAATATAAAAGAACCACTGCGAAAGAGCTGGAGGGAGAATAAGTAAAACAGTCCAATGTTCCCATAGATCTATGCTCTCCTCTATGCAGATGTGTCTTCATAATTTATAAATCATAAAGCATTCATGCCTGACTATTTTTTGCAACTTTCAGTCATTTCATCATAGAATTTCACCCCCATAATGTGCTGAGGACTCCACTCCCCGTTTTAAAATCACAGGGATACTAAGGGTAAATGCACACTGTTCATCAGATCTTTTCTTCCCACATGACAAGTCTATCTTTTCTTAGTCATACAGTTCTTTGAAGCCATCCCCCACACAAATTCTACTGAATAATTCTTACATTTTAACGGGTAGAAGTTTACTCATAGCCACCATATACTTTTCCACTGTCCTTTATACTATCCTTAGCTCAATTATTTTTTCAAAGAATGAAGTAATATTGCATGTATCAACTGAAGAATATTGATATCAATTAGTTTCAAGTTGAAATTTAGTCATTAAAATGACTTTATTTCCAAAATCAAGCCAACTGGTTCTCTTCGTCTCATTCAACTGTTGCCCCAACTGATTATTCATTTGCATTGATCATTCAATGTATAAATCCTGATGGATAAAGTTTATAGCTTTTCCTTCAAGCATCATGGGCCATTGAAGTCTCTGCATCTATCAGTCATTTCTTTGATGATATTTGTGTAATGTATTATAGAATTATTGATTATAAAATACTGTCTGTTCCCTTATAACACTTTCATTAAGGATGTACTCTATTAATCTAATAACCTTTATATAAATAAAATAAAGATATGCACAATGAAATAAAAGCAAAATATAGGGATCAATAGTTACTTGTGCTCTCTAATCTAGCTTTTTTTTTGGAATAAAGTAGTCTGAAATTTATTTCCAATCCTTTGGAATCTTCTTTAAATATCTTGAGAATTGATCTAAAAACCCACAAAAATGTATTTCAGCAAAGATCTCTTCTGCATATATTTACTATAGCTAACTGCTTATCCCATCTTTGTTTAATTCATTCTCTTTTCTAATTCATTAATTAGCTAACCTGGGATTATAATGTTCAAATTCAAAGGTTGTGGATCCACTATCTTGATTGTGAAAATATTTGGTTACAGAATCTTTACAGATCTTTTCTATTAGTCATCTTTTTGCTGTCCTCCTTCTAGTTTCACACTCAAATGCCTTCAGGAAGACTTTGCTCAGTGGGGAATCTCAACAAGCTTTCTTTAAATTTTTTTTTTCTCTTCCATTGCTTCTCACTGTTTTATGAGGCAACATTGCTCATAATCTTTCAACATCCTTCTCCAGAAGATTTTATAAATGAGTTTATATTCTAAACTGGTATTGCCTTTGGCTGTTATATCTCTCTGCTTGGAAAGGAGAGCAAGTATTTTCTGTCTGAGATAATTTCTAATACAAGGAAAGAAAACTTTAAAGTAGGGATATGTTGCCTATTGTTAATATTTTGATGTTTATTTATAAAATGTACCAAAAGTCTTAGTGCAGTTTTAAGCTATTAAAATTTCATTTTTGAGGGGGCGGAGCCAAGATGGCAGCTGGTAAGCAGGAACTCGTGTGAGCTCCGTACTGAGTCCCTCCAAAAACCTATAAAAAATGGCTCTGAACCAATTCTAGAATGGCAGAATGCACAAAACAGCAGAGGGAAGCAGGGCTCCAGCCCAGGACAGCCTGGATGGTCTCTAGGTGAGGTCTGTCCCACACGGAGCTGGGAGCTGGGAGCTGGAAGCTGGGAGCTGGGAACGGAGTGGAGCAGAACCCAGCCTGAACGGCATGGACCATCCAGACCAGAAGCCGGGCGGAGGGGGCCCTAGCACCCTGAATCAGTGAGCTACGGCAGTTACCAGACTCCTTAACCCACAAGCACCAAAGACTGCGGAGAAGGTTAGTGGGAAAAGCTGCGAGAGTAGAAGGAGTTCGTGGTTCGGGTTCCAGCCCCGGGGGCAGCGGAGGTGGGGCAGCTACAGCTGTTGCTGCTTCCAGCTCCAGGCCCAACTGGTGGGAGGGATTAAGTGGCGGATCAGAGCAGGAGTGCAACAGCCTGCTGAAGATCTAAGCCCAGGCTGGGTTGGGGGTTGGGGGTTGGCGAAGGAGCAGTGCTGGTGTGGCAGAGCAGGCACCTCACCCCCAAACGTGAAACATAGAACTCTCTAGTCTACAAGCAGTCATACCCCACTGAAAAACTCAAAGGTCAAGTTAGTTGGCTGGGAATATGGCCAGGCAGTGAAAACGCACCAAGATTCAGTCTCAGACTTGGCATTCTTTCTTTGCTGACAAGAAAGACCAAAACATACAGCCCAAAGAAGTCAATAAAGTGCAAGAGCATACACCAAAAGCCTCCAAGAAAAACATGAACTCGTCCCAGGCCAATGAAGAGCTCAAAAAGGATTTGGAAAAGCAAGTTAGAGAAGTAGAGGAAAAATTGGGAAGAGAAATGAGAAGGATGTGAGAAAACCATGAAAAACAAGTCAATGACTTGCTAAAGGAGACCCAAAAAAATACCGAAAAATACACTGAAGAAAACAACACCTTAAAAAACAGACTGACTCAAATGGCAAAAGAGCTCCAAAAAGCCAGTGAGGAGAAGAATGCCTTGAAAGGCAGAATTAGCCAAATGGAAAAGGAGGTTCAAAAGACCACTGAAGAAAATACTAATTTAAAAATTAGATTGGAGCAAGTAGAAGCTAGTGATTTTATGAGAAATCAAGATATTATAAAACAGAACCAAATGAATGAGAAAATGGAAGATAATGTGAAATATCTCATTGAAATATCTCCCACTGACCTGGAAAATAGATCCAGGAGAGATAATTTAAAAATTATTGGACTACCTGAAAGCCATGATCAAAAAAAGAGCCTAGATATCATCTTTCAAGAAATTATCAAGGAGAACTGCCCTGATATTCTAGAGCCACAGGGCAAAATAGAAATTGAAAGAATCCATCGATCACCTCCTCAAATAGATCCCAAAAAGAAATCTCCCAGGAATATTGTTGCCAAATTCCGGAGCTCCCAGATCAAGGAGAAAACACTGCAAGCAGGCAGAAAGAAACAATTTGAGTATTGTGGAAACCCAATCAGAATAACCCAAAATCTGGCAGCCTCTACATTAAGAGATCAAAGGGCTTGGAATACCGTATTCTGGAGGTGAATGGAGCTAGGATTAAAACCTAGAATCACCTACCCAGCAAAACTGAGTATCATGCTCCAAGGCAAAATATGGATTTTCAATAAAATAGAGGACTTTCAAGCTTTCTCAGTGAAAAGACCAGAACTGAATAGAAAATTTGACTTTCAAACACAAGAATCAAGAGAAGCATGAAAAGGTAATCAAGAAAAAGAACAAGAAAAAGATATTGCAAGGGACTTACTAAAGGTGAACTGTTTTGCTAACATTCCTACATGGGAAGATGATGTGTATGATTCATGAGACCTCAGTATTAGGGCAGCTGAAGGGAATATGCATACCTATATGTTTATGTATATATATGGGTGAATGTGTATGTATGTATATATCTATGTGTGTGTATGTATATATATATACATATATATATATATATATAGAGAGAGAGAGAGAGAGAGAGAGAGAGGGAGGGAGGGAGGGAGAGAGTGGACACAGGGTGAGTTGAAGATGAAGGGAAGATATCTAAAAGAAATAAAATCAAATTAAGAGATGAGAGAGGAACATACTGAGAGAGGGAGATAAGGAGAGATGGAATGGGATGCATTATCTCCCATAAAGGTGGCAAGAAGAAGCAGTTCTGTGGGAGGAGGAGAGAGGGCGGATGAGGAGGGAATGAGTGAACATTGCTCTCATCAGATTTGGCCTAAGGAGGGAATACCATACATACCCAATTGGGAATCTTACCCCACAGGAAAGAAGAGGGAAGAAGATAAAAAATATGGGGGGCATGATGGAAGGGAGGGCAGATGGGGGTGGAGGTAGTCAAAAAACAAACACTTTCGAAAGGGGACAGGGTCAAGGGAGAAAATTCAATAAAGGGGGATGGGTTGGGAAGGAGCAAAACATAGTTAGTCTTTCACAACATGAGTATTGTGGAAGGGTTATACATAATGATACACATGTGGCCTAGGTTGAATTGCCTGACTTCTTAGGGAGGGTGGGTGGGACGGGAAGAGGGGAGAGAATTTGGAACTGAAAGTTTTAAAAACAGATGTTCAAATACAAAAAAACAGTTTTTGCATGCAAATAGAAAATAAGATACACAGGCAATGGGGCGTAGAAATTTATCTTGCCGTACAAGAAAGGAAGGGAAAAGGGGATGGGAGGGGAGTGGGGTGACAGAGGGGAGTGCTGACTGGGGAACAGGGCAACCAGAGTATATGCCATCTTGGAGTGGGGGGAGGGTAGAAATGGGGAGAAAATTTGTAATCCAGACTCTTGTGAAAATCAGTGCTGAAAACTAAATATGTTAAATAAATTTATAAAAAAATGAAACAAAACAATATTGAAAAAAAATTTCATTTTACACATTTGCACATTACACATTTCCATGAATATATAAATACATAGATGAATATTCACATAAAGTTGAATAATTAAAACTATTTCTATACATACACATATATGTACATTGAATATGTGTAATTGTATATGTGTGTATATACATATGCATGTGTGTACATATGTATATTCATATATATTTATATGTATGTATCTCCTAGGTTGTAGGAAAGGAAGATTAATAGATAAATAAAACAATACTTATTATTTAAGAAATTAAAATAATCAACCAAAATATAGGCCGAAAAGGAAAATGGATAAGGAATGGCACCTTCTTATCCTTAATTATTTAGAAAAAAAATCCTGCATTACTATATTTGCATGTACTGCATGGTTCTTTTGGTGAATAATATGCTATTTTGTAGGATTCTATCTGCCTGTAAAAATCAGAGAAATGAATCACTAGGTTCCCAGGTATTCTTTCAATTATAATTATAATGAGAAAGCAGTACAACAGTATGTTTTATTTGGTAAATAATATGCATGTATATTTCTTAAGCTTTACAATATAGTAGATATAACAATTTTATAGGGTATGAAAGTAAATTCAGAGGCAGATATGTAGATCAACTTACCTGTGATCTCCTAACAATCTAGCAGCATAACTAACTAGAAATCAAATTATGGAGTATGCAATCCCTGCTATGATCAGTTAAGAATCCCCCCTCTCTATGGAGTCTGCTCCAGCATTCCACTTTCATGCCCCCAGATACGTTTCCCCTTTTCTAATCTTAGATCTCTCTTGGTGATCGTTTTATTTCCAGACAGCAGGTAATTCCAATGTCATGCTGTGGGATGTTAACAGGGTATTACCAGATCTTGCATTAAAACAGAACATATGACGTTCGTCAAGCAGGGGAAACATTGCTTTTATTCCCATTTTCATTCCGAAGTACAAATGTGGTTACACACAAATTAGTCCTTCCCCAAAGCACATTGCACATACACTATGGTTTCTAAATAAAGCAATAAATTCTATGAGTGTTCTTTTGCATCTGCATGTCTATGTGTATTTGTGTACATTGAGAGGCAGCATGATTTAGTAGATAGAGACAGTTTGCCTCAGATTCAGGGAATACCTGGGTTCAAGTCCTTTCTCTGATACTGGCATTTTGGCTTTGACCCTGATATCATCTCTAAGAATATAAATTTCAGATAAAGTATTGGTCTACGTTGCTATAGAATACTTCCTCCTCTGTAGCTTCCAACTCCATGGAAATAGTCACAAGCACTGTCCAGTAACAATGTGCCCCACGAGTCATTATGTATATATATATATATATATATATACATACATATACATATGCATACATATATAGATATGTAATAAACAAAATGAAATACATATATTTACAAAGGAAACCAATTATATTGAAATATAGTTCTCCCTCCCCCGCTCCGTGTGTGCGTGTCTGTCTCTCTCTCTCTCTCTCTCTCTCTCTCTCTCTCTCTCTCTGTCTCACTCTTCTTTTTTTTTCTCTTCATTTATTTTAAAAGTTCAAAAATTTCAGATAAAGAACTCTTGATATAGCCCAAACCTTTTATTTACACGTGAGTTTACTAAGGCATTGAAGAGTAAAATGATCTGTAAAAAACGTGCAAATAGATAGAATCTCAAATATAAGTTTCCTGATTGCCAGTTCAACTTCTTTCAATGATTCTACACAGTAGATATCTAGATTGTTCATACTTTATCCTCTCTTCTCCAAGCTACATGTTAAGACTAACTTTAATAACTGCTTATATGATATTGCTTCTGGACCCTTATTACTTGCATTGTCCTCTCCATGGTACTCTCTTGCAATTTTTAAAATGCTTACAATTATATTCCCATATGTGGTCTGACCTTGTCAAAATACAATAGGACTTTTACTTGTGCTGACCTGGATTTGACATATTATAATCTCATGGACAGTTAAGTGAGTCAGTGGAGGGAGTACTGGTCCTGGAGTCAGGAAGACAGAAGTTCACATCTGGCAATAGACGTTAGCTATGTAAACCTGGAGAAATCACTTGACCTCTGTCTCCCTCAATTTCCTTATGTGTAAAATGGGAATGGGTAGCTAGGTCATGGAGTGAGTGGACAGTTCACTGGGTGTGGAGTCAGAAAGGCCTGAGTTCAAATCTGGCCTCAGACACTTAAGAACTGTGTGACTCACCCTGGGCAAATCACTTAACTCTGTTTGACTCAGCTTCCTCATCTGTAAAATGAGCTACAGAAGGAAATGTCCAAACACTCCAGTATCTTTGCCACGAAAATTTCCAATAGGGTCACAAAGAGTCGGAAATGATAGAAACAACTGAACAACAACCAAATGATAATAATCATAATGTTAAACATCTATTTCCCAGGACTGTTCGGAGGATAAAATGGGATATTTGTAAACATCCAAAGCAAACCTTTTGTTTGTGATCTGAAGCACAACTTCCCCAGACTCACATGTGTAACTTGAAAGGCTTGAACTGGCTACCTTCTGAGATCCTTTTCAGCTCTTTGTGCTCCTTTGGTCTATCTCATAGAGAGTTCTCACCATATAGACACACAGGCATACAGTAATCCGGTGGACTATCTCTTTGTGTTCAAACTCTTAGTACAAAAAAGAAACAATATAGGTAGTGAATAGAGTACAGGACTTGGAGTCAATACATCCCTAGGTCAAGTTGTGTTACTGAAAGTTACTAGTTATGGAAACCTGTGAAGATCACTTAAATTCTCTGTGCCTCCATTCCCTCTATAAAATCCTGTAGTATGTGCTTTGCAGGTTTGTCCTGAGGGTCAGTGAGAGAGGACCAGAGATTTATGCCTGGAGGAGACAATATTGGCAAATACATCCAACCCCTCATTTTGAAGTTGAGAAAAACCGGCACAGAGAGGTTTTAGTGACTAGCCCAGTGTCACAGAGTAAGTATTTAAGGAAGGATTTCAAACTTAAGTCTTCATATCTCAGTGCAATGCCTAATCTACTCCCCTAAGATGTCACAATCTATTGCAATACCCACACTAGAAACCTCTTCTGTTTAGTGGAACTTGGCTTATCTTGATTTCTAGTAGCATAGATTTTGAGAACCCAAAGTTATCTCTGGAATGAGGCATTAGGCAAGGATTTTAGAGGAGGCTCAGTAGTACTTGCAATCTAAAAATTAGTTTCCACTTCTAATATTCAAATTTCTTAATCATTTATTTTTTACAAATACACTTTCCTTTGATGCCTCTCTAGCAACTTCAGAAGAATGTACTTCAATAAATTTATATTGGTTTTATTTGGCTCCTATTGGGTTGAAATAGTTCATTCAGCCTCTAGAGGTATCTAACATATATTTAGAGGGTATATTAGGCCCTCTTCAAACAGACAGTATCAAAACAAGCACTTACTTATATAAATTGCAATGCATTAGATGCTGGGAAGGGGAAACATAGGGATAAAAGAGACCATTTCTTCCCCTGGGTAGTTTATAATCCAATCAGGAAGATTTGGCACATAATCATATAACTAAAAGTACAGCTACATGGTCAGTAAATCTTATTGGTTAGGACAGGAATTATTTACCTGGGATCTAACCTCTAGAAGGTCTGTGGATAGATTTTAGGGAGCCCATGAACTTGGATGGAGAAAAAAATCATCTTCATTTTCACTCTTTGAAATGAAATTTAGCATTTCTTTTTATTGTAAATATAGGCAAATGTACAGTATTCTTTTTTAATTTAATTTTTTTTATTTTCTACCAATTAAATGTAAAAATATTTTTTAATTTTTTTTAAATTTTGAGTTCCAAATTCTCTCTCCCTCCTTCGCATGCCCCCTTCATTGAGAAGGCAAGCAATTTGATATAGGTTATACATGTGGAGTCATGCAAAACATATTTCCATGGTAGTCATGTTGTAAAAGAAAACACAGACAAAAAAATAAAGAAAAAATATTCTTGGATCTGCATTCAGACTCCATCAGTATTTTTTTTCCTCTGGAGGTGGATGGCATTTTTCATCATAAATCCTTCAGAATAGTCTTGAGTCATTGTACTGCTGAGAATAACTAAGTCATTCACAGTTGATCCTTGAACAATAGGCATTATTCTGAGGTGTTCATAGGCCTCACCAGATTGCTAAAGGAGTATATAACACTAAGGTCCCCCATACCCCCCACTCTTAACTCCCACCCCCCAAAAAAGAGTTAAGAAGCCCAGATTAGAGAAAGAAAGATCATTTGGCATTGCCTGAGGATGTCCAGGTTATGGAAAAGTTGGGATTTGAAATAAGGATAAAGATTATATTGTCACACTGAATAACTTTTTGCTTCTATAATACCTCTTACACTTCTCTACCACTGTCCAACATATTCTCTTTTCTTAAACTGCTCCCTGATCATCTTTGAATTCCTATATTTAAAAGTATAATTGAAATTAATGATGGTTTTTTCTGATCACCTTGGTTTATAATAACCCCCCTTATACTTTATGTGATATTATATTTGAGGAGTTGGAGGTAACAAGTTGGGGCAATCATGTAATATAAGCCTATGTACCATAGCAGATACAGAGCTGACTTTAGAGTTGGGAAGACCTGAGATCAAGTTACACCCCTGATATCTAATAGCTATGTGATTTGGTCAGATCACCTAACCTCTCAGGATGTTGATAATTTTCTATAACGATCAATGTGGATCTGCTTTGGTTGGAGGATTTTACTCACCACAGATTCCCTCTAGCAGTGAAATCACGGGCTTTACTACAAAATACGTGATTAGATAGATAGTAAAAACAAATGAATGAGTTACTATAAAAAATTGGTTTTACATTAGAAAATTTATGTAAACTGAGATGCAATGGTCAGAGCATGATCAATTTATTAGGCTAGCAGTAACCAATAAATTGGGTCAATGGACTCTCTCAATGACCAAGGACCCCAAGATAGGGCTTAGCATCCCTAATATAAGTTGGGGAAGTATAGACTTAGGCAGATGGGGAAAACAATATATTTGATTAAAGGGTAAACAACATTGGGGGGGTAGGGATAACATGATGGGTTATTTTAAAGAAAGTAGGCTAGCACTCCCACCTGGGGCTAGTGACCACCAATCTCTGACAATAAAGGAATGTTAATAGTTTTATGGGACCCATCAGCATCCTGTAGACTTTATTAGTGACCAGAGTTAGCAAACTCTCTGGCACCTAGAAGGGTTTGTTAAGGAGCCAAGACCCTTCTTAATCATACACAGACAAGCAAGGATTGATAATATACCTCTTGGGGATAAAAACAGTTTAACTTGTAACTTTAAACTAGCTCAGAAGAAAAGCTAATCATAGACTTACTAGAACAAAAATTGGTTAAACCCACATAATAGAAATTAGAGGTACTATTAATTTTGATATTTTCACAGGTAATATTGAATTTAGTATCATGCTATGCTACTAGACTGCCAGTTACTTGAGGACAAGTATCCTTCCTTATCGAAACTTTGTCTTTTAATCTTCCCCAGTGCTTAGCTCAGTGTTCTTCATAAATAGATACATGCCACATTGAACTGTGCTTTACCATTAAATTCAAGAATATACTGATTACTTATTGTACAGGATGCTTAAATGTGGGAGATAGTTGATAACATGATGACCTCATAAGGTAGGCAAATTAGAGATTCCTATGTACATTTAGCAACTGTTAACAATAAGCCTGAAAAAAAAATTAAATACATTGGCAAAAATCTGTCAGATATTTAGCTTCAGAGGTGAGACTAGAAAATAGGTCTTCTGATTACTAATCTGGTACCCTTTACATGATGGTACTTTTTCCAGAAATATTTCTGTGACAGAAACAACTAAACAACAGAATTGGAACAAGGTATTATGCTAAGGAACTTAAATAGGTGAAATATGACTGGCACTAAGCTCTAGAGATGAAATTGTGAAAGGAAATCCAGGTGGAGGATAGTTCATTCTTTCTCTGAGATACTGCATTAAGCATTCTGGTTGTTATTTCACTAGAAAGAGTTGGGATCAGTGATTATATAAATTAGGCAGAATCCTTTCTACAAGATGAGTTTGACATTTGATCAGAGGTCAAGAAAGTGTTTCAATAATTAAGTGCCTTGAATAGACATATGGTTATTTTAAACCCAAAGACATTGCCACAACATTGTAAACATTTATAGAACAAATGAGCTTGTATTCTTCTCATTCTGAAATTAGGGAGCTATAAATGGCACAGTTAACAAAAACACACATTTTAATCGTCATTGCAATTTGAAAAGGAGTATTTATCAAGTGTCATTAATTTGCATGATTAAGTGTCAAGTGGGTGATTCATAAATTTAGGTTCATTTTAAAAGGCAGTCACATTCACAAATAAGGGTGAAGAATCAAGGTAGGTAAGCTCAATTAAATTATATTAAATCTTTTCAGCAAGTTTTCAGCTCTACCCAGAAATGCAGGCTGGAATGTAAAAGGAGCAAAACTAGGAGTCTTATGCAAATGTATGCAGCTTCTTCTAGACCTCCTCAACTCCAAAGCATTATTAACTAGAAACAGAGGGATGCATTGAGGAAGGAAAGAGACAGTCTTCTCTGATAATGTGTTGTCCTCACCTAAATAATAAAAATGTTCAAATAATTTAAAAATACTTCAGAGAGTAAGCATAAAGACTAAATGTATATGATTCGTCCTGATACTGGCTCAGGTGTGTCAAAAAATGATGTAAAGGGAAGAGAAAGCAAACAAACATTAAGGCAAAAAAAATAAGGGGGGAGTCACCTTACATTAATACTCATCAATAGCTATTCTAGCCACAGCATTGCTAGAGATGCAAAATTAAGTAAGACAATACCTGTTTGCATGGAACATAAAAAGTAGGCTTCAAAATCCCTTTGTATGTCATATGATTGCATGAGGAATGTTACAACAAACTGCCTTCCAGCTAGTAGGGCTCTAGTAGGACTCAATAAATAGTGGATGACTGTCTCTATGAGAATTGTAAACAAAGAACAGATTATAGGATTCCTGCTGCTGAATCACATAAGCATTTGTTATTCCCATGTCTTTATCTTTCTATTTATTGGTCTTTGTCAGTCCTAGGCTTTTAATCAGATTTGAGGTCAGAAGCTAAAGTAACACATACCTAAATTTTCTTGAGTAAACTTCAATGGGAACTTACTTCCAGGGAAACACTAATTGAGAACAGTATGTTATTGACTGTCTCAAAGGAAATATTTTAATTAAAAGAATTTTCCTCAAACTGTGACAGTGGAAAAGTGTCTGATTTGGAGCTAAAGGTCTTCAATTTCAAACCCTGTTCCATCATTTCTTGCCTATTTGTTCTGGGGTCTATCGAGTGTTCAGGGAGGACTAGCACCTGTGGTGTGAGGGCTTGCCAAGCTCTTTTCAGGGCTGCTCATCCATCTTTTTTGTCTATCTTTCTCTCAACTCTCACCTGTTGTTCCAAGGAGCTGCAATATACCCAGGGGGCCACAGATCGTAAAACCATTTCAGTAGACAAGGCTAAACCAGTTTGAGGGTAACTGACAGGCTTCACACCCTTCAGTGAATTGGGGGATATATTCCCCAAGTGTGTGAAGACTTCCCTTGGTAGAAAGGGTAGATGAGAACGATTTGTTCCAATGGCCAGTAAGACATCTACAGCAGCTTCCATGGAGCACTTAGAGCTTGGTCAAACATACTAAAGTCATCTGCTGCATTCCAGCCATCCCCAGTCATCCTGACTTTTATTTTGTCACTAGGCTTCAATGACACTAGAAGAGAGAGTGAGGCTGATGATTTTGTGCAACTCTGCCTAACTTAAATTCAATTCATGAGTAAGTCAAAACAACACAATCTGGTGTCATCCATCCTCTTCAAAAACAAAGAATGAATAACATGTGTCCCTAGGCAAGTCACAACCTCCCTGGGCCTTAGTTCCTTTTCTGAAAAATGAGGAGTTTGGACTATATAACGATTAAAGTCCCTTCAAGTCCTAACTTTGTGATTCTGCTGTGTAGTTGTCATAGAATCCTTTCTTAGAAATGAATCATAGTATCTAATGGGTTAAGGTCCTGTCATAAGACCCACCTCTATTGTGTATCATTTTCTGTTTCTGAAAGGACAGCTGGATATGGTCTTACTGATTACCATTCGACTTCTTCCAGACAAGACATTTTAAAAAAGAAAGATTTTGTTTTCCTTTGTCTGTGTATGTGTGTGTTTCTGTGGGTTTCTGTGTCTGTGTGTGTCTGTTTCTGTGTCTGTGTCTGTGTCTGTGTGTGGTGGGGAGGGGCATAGGGCTTTTTTGTATTATAGAACAAAGAGAAGGGTATTCAGAAAACATATGAAGCACAAGGAGCTGAAATTTTTTTTTAGTGTTTGGTGGGGTGGGGGTGGGGGGTAGAAGGAAGGTTGAGGGATTCTCTGTGGACTTCAGTGGATCTTTTTAAGGGACCAATTAAGTCTAGAAGACAAATTACAAGGTCTGCAAAGGTGATTTACTTGCAGGCCTAATCCTGGTTTTGTTTTGTTTGTTTGTGTTGTTTCACTAAGTTACTGAATTTGAAAACAAGATCTTTTTATATAGGAAAGAAGATGAGACCTTAAGCTAGACACCTCAGCAAAACAGAAAGAACGGGGAGATAAAAGAGAACCTTTAAACATATTAGCAGATATATAGAAGGGGTGACCTCTAGCTCTATATTATGCCATTAGAAAATTGTCTTACACATTTTGTGCCTTGTATTGTTTCAGAAATCCCATGACTACCACCAGCCACTGCTATCAGGAAAGGACTCACCTGGTACATTGTTACAGACCTTATGGCAATAAATACTAATGGTGAAGAAATTGCATTTTTTCTATGCCCAACGCCTGTTGTACAATCCTCTGAATCTCATAAAACCATAAATACTTGCCCATCTTTGACTTTTGTCATCTTTAACTTTTAAGGAGTCAGCCAGCAGTTATCAAAAATCTGATATTTTGCTTGTGTTTGTGTACATGCTCATGCATGTATACCTGCATCTGCAATGCGTAATGTAAAAATCAGCTTCTTATCCTCAAATTAAGGGGAAAAATAAGATTTTCAGTTACTTTTTTTTAATCTTAAAGTTTCTCTTTTTTATGACTCTCTACCACTTTGGTTCTCCCTATACCTTATCTAATTTATTTTCATAATCACTCTCTACATTCCAATAAACCACAGCTCTCTTCCCTCATGCCCTTTTTTCTAACTTCTACCTCCAAGCAATTTTCCAAGGGTTTGCTTTTTTTCCAGGAACACAATTTAGCATCTCTGCCAAGCATTAAGTTGAAAACCTTTTACAAATTAGCAAATTAACTACCATACATCAGAGAAATATAAACATGCATATATGCATACATATACTTTAGGCTATCTCATTCCAAAACTCTTGGCCTGAGTTATATTCACTGAATGCCCATGATTCCAACTTTCTCCCATATGAAAGACTCAGAGAATGTTATGCACACACTTAAGATGATTAATCCACAATAATGCTTTTTAAATTCAGTGTTATATGGAATGGCCTGAAAATATTAGTTCAACTGCTTTGAGCTAAAAAGTTTAATTATTATCTCAAAGTTCATCATCTATTGCTATGCAGTTTGATTATTACTGCTGCCCTATTTTAGAGATTTTAGAAAAATTCTGGGAACCAGAGGAGAACTTAGAGATTCTCAAGCCCAACCCTTTAATTCATTTTAAAGAGGAAAGTATGAGACCCAAAGAGGTTAATTATGACCCAGTCTGACCTAAAAAGCACTTCTTAAATGCTATGAAAAATTTTAAAAATGCTAGGGAACAGTGATATAAAGGCAACATGAAAGTTAGTATCTGCCCCCCTCAAGAAACTTACATTCTATTTAGGTGATAACACATGCTAACTGATAAACATGCATGTGACAATGGAATGATGCTAAATATAGGGAAATAAGGAAAGGCTTTCTGGAGGTGGTTGCATTGCACTGAGATTGGAAGGAGGCCAAAGGTATAAGGGGAATTGAGAGAGTGTTGTAAGCATAAGGCAAAGGCATTGAGGCAGGAGGTGGAATGGCAACAAATTCAGAAAACACCAACAGTTTGGCTGGAATGTAAATGAAGGGGAGTAATGTGTAATCTATTGGGAAGGTAGACTGGAGTCCAAGTAAAGGACTTGAAGTTACAAATTGAGGAGTTTGTAATTCACCATCGAAGCAATAGATAGTCACTAAATCTTCTTGAGCAGCATAGTGACATGGTCACATTTATGTTTTAGGAAGATAATTTTAGATTTAGATTATTATTACTATTAAAATGTAGATTTTAAATTTAGATTAGTTTAGGTAGATGCAAAAAAAAGTTTTGGAAAAAATTATTCGTGCAGTGTTTCACAGTCAGGAATGGAACATGAGTTTTCTTATTTTTAGTGTCATCCTTTTTCCATATTATCATAAAGCTTCCTAATTGTTAAGACCATGAATTCAATTTACTTCTACCTCCTTTTTCAATAGCTATTTTCAACTCCTTTTCTCATATTTGGGGAGCTTGAAACCACCCCACCCCATTTTAGGCTTAATACCTTAGGAAAATACCTCAATGGATGAATCAATAAGTCAGAGGCCTTTGACTAAGTGCTAAAATGCCTTTGATGTTACACAAGAATAACATTCTGATAAGATGAAGAAACTTGGTTATACCCAGAAACCATCTATAAATTATCAAGGTAGTTGAGAAAGCCTTACATTCCAGAAATTGCAGGGAATATGGAGTTCTAGCTGAAATCCTTAAGAACAACAAACAAATTGAAGTGGGTATAGATTTTAAAGTATTTTCAAGCCCCAAATCTGTAGCTTCACTTATACCAGAAGTAGCCAGAGCAGTATCTTAAGAACTTCAAATGGACTGGAGGAAGTTGGACTTCCCAACCTCCCTTTGGTGTTTTAATGCATCCCTGTATCATTTGAGAGCAGAGTCTGAATCAGGATCCAAGGACCTGTAGAATCAAAACGATTATCATTAAGGGGGACCTCTTAAGCATGCCACAAATGAGAGAAAAAAGACCTATTGTAACTAAAAGTTGTTTTACTCCTTTACAAAATGAGATTATATAATAGCTCCTTTCTCTTCAAATATACCCCTGTAGCTCTGAGTGTGCCTGTGGGAGAGCTGCCACAAAACCAGGAAGCCGGAAGGGAAACAACCTAAAGTGCCTCTCTCAGTCCACAAGGAAAAAGTTACAACTTCTGCTACTCTAAGAGCTGTCTGAGTACAGTGCATAATCTCAGCTCACAAGAAATGTTCCACTCTTTTTAAAAAATCATTTGCTTATTTGTGCCTGCATTTCACTCCTCCCAGTGTGTCCTTTTCCTTCATCCCCCAAAGGAAGAAAAACATATACAATTCCATTCAGATAGATCCCTGAATACTGTTTACTACTCTCAGATTTCATTGGTTCCAATGCTGCTGTTTGTTGAAAATATGTAGCAGAATCTCAAAGTCAAAAACATTCCCCCAGGGTGCCCATTAGGCAGAAGGGCAGCACAGTTGTAAACAATCTGTTTTGTAAAATAGAGGCATGTGATAAGGAAGACAGTAGAACAGTATTTGTTGAATATTTCATTGACTAGTGCACAGCTTGCAGACAGGGAGAAAAATTTAGAAGACAATCCTTCAAAAGCATTATCTCCAAGAAGTATTTTCATTCTTTTTCATTCGTATTTTAATATTTCAAATAGAAAAGGTTGACATATGAACAAGTGGGGAAAGGCAAGTGGAAAAATTCCATCACATGAATGAAATATGGAACAAATCACATCTCTCAGGTTTGCTTGCAAAATGCTCATTTTAACCCATTATCCAGCAAACCCATTCTATAAGCCCGCCTGTAGGCAAGGAATTATTTGCCTCACGTTAACTAGAAAAAGACACAGATGGACAGAAAACATAATTGAGAAAGAACCATCTGTCTTAGATAGACAAGGTACCGTCCTGCCTGGAGGTAGAAGGCTGTCCTGGAACTATAATCCCGTCACCAGCTTATGTGCAATATACCCCTTAAGCAGTGCTCTTCAAACTTTATACAAGGATCCAAAAGTAGATTAATTAAAATATTTACATAGGGTTCATAGAGTTAGAAGGGACTTGAGAGGTTATCTAGTGTGATTGCCTCACTTCTCACTGAGGAAAATTGAGTCCCAAAGATGTTAAGTTATTTGTTCAAGGTCTCGAAAGGTAATAGATACCAGGGTTAAGATTGGAAACCCTGATCTCTGATGCCAGATTCAATATTTCTCCCCTAGGAGCCCCTCCTCTCCAATCTCCCTTGAGGTTACTTACTACATTGTATGTAATATACATGTACATATATATTTATATATTGCCTCCCTTGTTAGAATACATGCTTCTGGAGAAAATTGATTTTTTTTTATTACTTTGTATCTATAGTTTCTGGTACATAGTAAGTGGTTAATAAATGCTTATCGCCTGCTTGATATTTCAATGAACGATGCTATCTCCCATGATCAGTATAACATGAGTAATAAATCATCCCCAGGTGTTGAATTTTATCACTCTTTCTCAATGAGATGAGAAAGGGATGACAATTACCCAGGCCCAGAAGATATCCCCAGCTCTACCAGTGAAGTGTTAATGGGTATATCAAGATACCAAGTCCCTTCAGAGGAAGCTATAATATCCTAAACAAAGGCTTATATTCTTTTTTTAAACATCATTTTTCAGTATTGTCCAACTCTTTATGTCCCTATTTGGTATTTTCTTGGCAAAAATATTGGAGTTGTTTGTCATTTCCTTCTCCAGCTCATTTTACAGATGAAAAACTGAGGTAAACAGGATTAAATGACTTGCCCTGGGTCACATAGCTAGTAAATGTTTGAGGGCTGATTTGAACTCATAAAGTTAAGTCTTCCTGATTCCAAGTCCAGTACTCTATCTATGAATCACATAGCTCCCCCTAATAAAAGGCTTACATCCTTAAAACTCATCAATTTGATTACATTCTAAAAGGATAAACTCTCTACTCTCCAATGATTAAATGAGTACTTTGTGCAGCTCACTGTGCTAGAGGTCAGTCAGTTAATAAACATTTATGAAGCACCTACAATGTACAGGTACATAGTACCTGGTGATATGTGCTGGGGATTTAAAGAAAGGCAAAAGTTAGTCCCTGACCCCAAGGAGCTCAAAATCTAATGGGGAAGGAGAAAACCTGGCAGGAAGGGAGTGATTTGATAGGGGTAGGGGAGGTAGGGATGAGGAATGATGAGTGGCTAAGTGGGACATGATGAAATTGTTACTCCAGGTGCCCTCCTGAGATGGATAATCTAGGAGGAGCTATCCAAGTTCATCCTCCTCCCTTTCCAATCAGAAAGAGGGGCCCTGGGGAGAGTGACTAAGTATGAGTTTCAGGGTTGATGTGATGTTATAGGATAAAATTCTTGACTCTATGATGAAGTCCAAAAGAGGCAATATT
The DNA here is from genome assembly GCF_011100635.1 of Trichosurus vulpecula. Lineage (NCBI taxonomy): Eukaryota > Metazoa > Chordata > Mammalia > Diprotodontia > Phalangeridae > Trichosurus > Trichosurus vulpecula. The sequence goes on along the minus strand of NC_050580.1, from coordinate 242,937,751 downwards.
CTTTTTACTGTGCTAGGATCTGTCTGAATTGATAGTATAGTGTCCTGATGGGGTGGCTGCTGGCCAACCTCTCCTCCTGAACATGGAGAAGAGCAACAGAGTTGTCTGTCATTGGCAACTGTACTGGAGTTCAACAAAGGAAGGCGTTATGTCTCATAGAACTCTTGGTTCTGTTCTTTGTAATGTGTTTTTTTAACATGTGTACTATTATAGTTAACTATCTTGAATTATCCCTATAACAAACTTCCATGAGAGTAGAAACTATGATTAACTTAAAAATGTCATTTTTTTAGGCTTAATTATGTGTATGCATATACTTACTAATTATTCATATACTGAAAAAAAAGTGAAAAGTTTCGCACTACTAAATTGCATATGTGATTAAATAATGGTGAGCTTTTTAGGTGTTTTGATGAGAGACATGGGGAAAATGTTATGATATGGCATGATAATTAGCTTTTTTATAGCAATGTTGATTTGTAAATCTTTAAAATCATTATCTTATTTTATCCTCACAACAACTCTGGGAGGTAGGTGCTATTATTCCCATTATTTTATAGATAAGGCAACTGAAGTTAAGTGACTTGACCAGGGTCACGTGGCTAGTAAGGGTCTGAGGCCATATTTGAACTCAGGTCTTGTTAGATTCCAGGTCACTTTAGCCACTGCAAAAACTGTGCAATCCAGGAAATGGTATTATATGATAGTAAACTCACTCATTTTTGCTACAGATCTTCTAAGAAACCTCAGGATCTTTGACTCTTAGAATCTCTGGACCTTTCCACCAGCCCTGTGGCTGCACTTTCTTTTATGTGTTGATTCCTTCAACTAAACCCTGAGCTCTTTGAGATCAGGGATTGCCGTTCTTTTTCTATTTATAATCCTAGCACTCAACACAGTTGGTCCTAATAGTAAGCCCACAATATAGGCTTTTTCATTCAGACTTAAGTTTGAGTCCAAACTCTGATACTTAGTGATTATTTGGTCTTAACTAAATTACAGCCACTGTAAGCTACAGTGCTCTCTCTCCACACCTTACTTTTCTCATCTCTAAATGAGAATAATGTGCCTCGGAGGACCGCTGTGAGAAAAATCTTATAGTGCTATAGAAAGAAATGTAAGTTCTTTTTTGCCATCACTATCCTCATAAAGGTGCCATTTAAGTTTTATTTCTTTCGTTTATAAGGTTTGCAAATGTACTTACAGCTTATTCTGGGGACAAATTTGAATGCATTGCTTATCTTAAGTATTAGATTGACAGCATTTAAATTTTTCAGTTTCTCTCTGGTGGTTCAGGCAAAGGTCCTCAGATCACTCAACAATACACCTGCTGTGCCCAGGCTCTCTCTGGGGCCAGTATATCTTCATTCTGAAAGTGATAAATGCCTCTTTCATAAGAATAATAGTTAGAATTTATATACTGCTTTAGGGTTTATAAGTGCTTTACATATATTATCTAATAAGGTTTTTACTTAATTTTAGCCAATGTCTTTGGGATAGTCTCTGGTTTAGAGCAACTGAACTATTGCTAATCTGAGCTGATCTGAATGTATACTGTTAAATTTGCTTTTTATCTAGAGTAGTATAAAGGATCTATATCCATTTCATTATACTGTGCAGTGAGGTTACAGAGCTGACAGTCAATCTGTGTCTAAATGTCAAGGTTCATTAAAATAATAGAAAAAATGACATACAGGAAAAGGAAAATGGAGAATAATGATCAACAGAGCAAGTAACATTCCACTTATGCAAATTATGCTCATTTCTATTCCAATGCCAAAAACAAGCATGACTATGAGGCTGTTCCATAAACAATAGATAACACAGCTGTTCCTCTGAAGACCATTTTTAAATTCACTCCCATTAATTAGAAAGCTAATCCTAGTAAAAACTCGTGTCTTTAACCTCCATTGATAACCTAAAAACATGCACATGCAACTTGTAAGAAAATGCCCTAAAAATGTTCTAATATTTGATTTCAATTGAAGAACCCCTGCACCTTTTGCTATTGCTAAATGGGAGGGGACTGACACTTTGGACTGACTCAGACTGGTAGTTCGAACTTCTCATTTTCTATCTTCTGAGATGATCTGCTCCAAAAGTCCCTTCCCATGAAGTAAACAGTTCCCATGTTCCAACAGGAGACAAAACTAGAAATAATGAGTTTGATGGTTGGCCAGACTGGCATTAAACTTTTTTGGAGGCTGTTCCTAGATTAGATGTTTTCCCCTCAAAGAATCAAAGACACTATCCTTTGGGGTAATTTGCCCAAGCTTTATTAATTTTTTTCCATACTGCACCTCACTCTGAAACTGGAACTATAGAACAGTTTAGAGATGGTATTTATTTTGCCCAACACACAACAGCGATGAAAACATGCCCTTGTTGCTAGCATGGTAATATCGTGAAGAGATCTGAGACAGGAGAAAGACATGTGTTTCCACAATAAAATACAAGCCTACTTTGTTCCTAAATTGTGGCTGGTCCATTGTTAATAACTCAAACACTCTGGGTTCATAATGGCTACCACATAATCTGGAGCCACCTCTATTCAGGCTTTATGCTTACTGAGACAGGTTAAAATTGACCTAGAGTTGGGCCAAACATAATAAAGCTCTCAGCTTTTACTTAGAATAGTTCTTAACTGAAAGCAAAATAGAAAAATGAACACAAAGCCCTGTATAAATGTGCCACTCAGAGAGCCCATACTACATGTCCATTGTCCAGTAATAATGAAAGAAATTAAACAGTATTCCATTTTTATTATCTATAATCACATTTTTTGAGGAGGGAGACAAGAGAATAATTTAAAGAACTTCCATTGACTTAAATTATTAATAATTTGGGAGTAAAAAAAGATGAGAAAAAAAGTAGAAACCTGAGCCACCCAGCACTTTCCACAATATCTTTCCTCACTGAATATTTTGTTTCATTATTAAACCATGATATTGCATAACGCAAATGTGGACTTCTCTTTGAAAATGCTATTTGGATGGGCAAAGTGCAAGCTTTTTGCATTACTTTCAGATTACTTGATTCTATGGATTATTCATAGCCTGATTTAAGTGAAAGCTTTTATATGTTAAACTGTACCCAACTTTTAAAAATGATTAAAATTAGAGTCTTGACAGAGAAATAAAATTTTTCTCAGATATAAAGAACTTGTTTCTTTTTTAAGCTAATTTTTTTTATAGATTGTTTATTCACTAGAAGCTCTTTTGAAATGTATCAGTTTTGCAAATGATCATATATTTGGCATTGGACATTGGCTCTGTGCTTTCCTTCTACAGCTCTACCTGGTTTCAACTCCACTGAATAAGATTTCCCCTCCAGGATAAGTTGATCACTTCTAATCTTATCACCTGCTGCTAACTTGGATATCACCTCCCTCAGCCTCCTCTCTCCTCTGATTCCAGGGCTGGAAAGCAGAGTACTAATCTCTTCCAAAGCTTTCCTTTAAAGAGAGCAGAAATTGGACTTCCAGATCATTCTAATATTCATCCACAGCTTAGTCTGGTTTTAACTTCATGGAACAAGATACCCCAGTGCCAAATACACCCTTGTGTCTCCCTCCTAAACCTTTGCAGCTTCATTTTTTGTGTTATCTTTCCCCATTGGATTATAAACTCCTCGAAGGAAAGCACTGTCTTTTTCTTACTTATATCTCCAGTGCTTAACACAGTGCCAGGCACATAGTAGGTGCTTAATAAATGTATATTTTGTGTATATATAGATATAGATATATATAGATATGTGTGTATAATAGTTGTCCCTCCCCTTCTGCTCTTCCTCACCCCCCATGATGAGAAGGAAGTATGGATCCCTAGATGGAGTGCTGGCAAAAGTGAGTTCAATTCTTCCCTCAACCAAATTATGGTACTTGACAGTGTTATAGGCAAATCTCTAAGACTGTAAATTGCAGAGAAAGTGCTTACTCATATAGGTCTACTGGGATTTCCCCAACAGCAATGAAATCACATGTCTAATTTCTATCTGTAATCTTTTATTTTAATAGTAACTATTTAGAACTAGAGGGTAAAAGTAGATGAGGATGAAAAAGGAGGTATAGGCAATCCAGTGGACTGAGTGATGGAATTGGAGTTAGCAAAACCAGTTTTCAAATCTTGTCTCTGACAATTACTAGCTGGGTAACATTGGGTAAATTATTTAACTTCCTTGAGCTTCAGTTTACTTATTTGCAAAATAGTGATGAAAATTGCACTTATCTATCATAGTTATGAAAATCAAATAAGATAGCAATGTCAACCTTAGTTATGTAACAGTTATTATTATTTATTTTTTATTATTAATCAAAATCATCCAAGAGACATAGTCAAGAATGAGATTTATGACTGTTTTGATTTTGTTCCAGAAAGATGTTTAAGAAATTGCCTCTTTCTCTTCTCCCTAAAAGATACACAATTATGTAAGTAATAAAGTTGTTAGTTTGTTTTGCCTAATCAGAGGAGTAATCTTTGACTGAACAATGACTAAACTTGGAATAATTCACACGTAAAGTGGTCTTCCAATTACATTCACAATATTATTTATTGCACTTGCAGTTAGAAGGAATCAGGTTGCCTCTCATTCATTTATTTTTCTGACATATTCCTGTGTGTAAGAACCAATGTCCTCTGCTATGGGCCTCTCCCCACCTGTATAACCTTCTCTTGAAGATCTCTTAAATAAATCAAATGCAGTTATATATGCATGATTAGTTACTGCATTGCCTTTTTAATGGATTTAAATAAACAATAGGAAGCTATGTAAGTATTCATACATAGTTGATTAAGGTATATTGGTATTTTTATTTATTCATTTTTATTTTTAAGTTTGGCATTAAGAGCTTAGTCTGGAACTTTAAAATTTTCTCTTCTATCACTTCTTTTCCCTCTGCCTATAAACAAGTACATCCCTCTACAGCTGATTCTAAAACAAACTAAAAACCCTTCTCGTCACACTGCTAACTATTGATCTGACATTACCTTTCTCTTCCTTCTCTATGACAAACTTCTATAATAATTGTTACTTCCACATGTTGGTTATTTGCTCATTTTTCAGTTTATTATAATACTCAAGCTGTCAGCAAGCAATTATGAAATACCTACTATGTGTCAGGCACTATATTATGCAATGGGAATATGAATACAAAAGATAGACAGGCATTTACTCCCTTCAAGGGCCTTATATTCTCACACAGTGAGACAACCAGTATAGGGGAATGATAACCAGGAAAGAGAACATTAGTTCAAACAGTCACAGGGATTTTCAGTGAAGCTATAGAGCAAAATATCATCAAACCCTTTCTGGAAGCAGTGAAAGAATTAAAATTTGACTATTGTTCACAGAATAGTAAGTGGTAGAAAGCTGATGAGAGAGGAGGGGGAAGGTGTGGGATACACCAGTTCTTGGGCAGATGAACAAATGTCTACATGATACTTTTGTATCCTAGTAAATGTCTGAACGAGATGTGAAGCTTGGCCTGCTGTAGGCTAAGTTAGGTGAGTCTTGCTTGACTATGTAAGGTGAATTTTCTTTCCTTTATTCATCCACCAATCAGGACAGCCTACCTCCAGAATGTGTGACAATATGAATCAAGCATTTTCACAGGTTTTGTGAGTTAGAAGGGACTTTGACAGTCATGTGATTCAGAATCCAAACTATAACATATTCAATCTAAAAGGGATGGATGTATACCACCTCCTAAGACCACTGTCTTTCCACTTTTGGAAAACCAATTCTTCAGAAGTTTTACTGACATTGAGTCTAAACTTGCATCTGTATGATTATAACTTCCATCCAATACTCTTATTTTTGTCCTGAGGGCCCAAACTGAATAAATCTAGTCACTGCTCTAAAAGAAAGCACTCACCCAATCACATTTCCCTCCAGCCTACCCCAGCCTAGGATTCTCTTCTTTAGGCTAAACATTGTCCAGTACCTTCAGCCACTCCTGCCTCATATGTCTATAGCCCCTATAAGTTCAACTGAGGATGCCACTAGGGATCCAAAATCCAGAACTTCTAAGCTTGTAAAGTGATGCTCTAAGTCAGAGATGCGAAACCTGAGGCCTTGAGGACACATGTTGCTCTCTAGATCCTTAGATGTGGCCCTTCGACTGAATCCAAACCTCATAGAACAAATACTTTTATTAAAGGGATTTGTTCTATGAAGTCTGGATTTAGTCAAAGGGCCACCCTTGAGGACCTAGAGGGCCACATATGGTCTGGAGACTGCAGGTTCCTCACCCCTGTCAGATCTCAACAAACATCTAAGCTGAGGTTTCTCTTCTCCCTGGAACCTTTCCCATCTTCCCCTATCCCTTCCTCTTCCATATTTAATTTTAAATGAAGTTGTAACCTAATTTGATAATTTATCAATGATACCTGGGATGTCACCAGGTTTCCTCAGCTTATTCCTTCTTCCCTATGAAACATTATTCCAATTCCAAGTGTTGTTGAAACTTTATCTAAAATCTGCATTTGAGAATGGTCGATTGGGCACGTTGTTACTAACTTTAAGTGGGGCAAGGTGACTTGATTGATTTATGTAGATTCGGGCCCTTCACTATCTTGGATGCCCGACTCTGAATAATCTCTAGTTTATCTAAATGTTTCTTAATCCATATTGACCAGAACTGAACACAATACTTCAGATGATACTTGATGAGGACAGCATACAGTGAGATAGCTTCATATTCCTGGAAACTATGCTTCTCTTAATGAAGCCCATAATTGCATTAACTTTTTTGGTACCACATTACACTGCTATTCCCAGTTCCTGCCACTTTACTGAAATACTATTTTTCAAAGTGCCTAAATTACTTTCTCATCATTACATCCTACTGATATTTTTGTTTCAGTTTTAATCTTCCTTGACTCCTTCCCCTCTCACAGAATTTGACACAAATAACCACACCATTCTTCTTGATGTCATTTCCTGTCTTTATTCCCTGGACATTTTACTCTCATGATTCTAATTTCTGCTTCTCTAAAGGCTTCTTATCTATTTTCTGCTGATTTCTAAAGCTCCTTAAATATGGGCTATTTTACAGTTTCTACCCTTGACAATATCTCCATAGGTACTCTTTTCCTCCTGATCTCATCTGCCAGACAGTCCCATTTGTTTCTCTACTCTCAACCTCTCTTCAGAGATTCTTTCCCATATTTCTAGATTTTTCTCCATTTTAGTTCATATAGCTCTATTTTAAAGATTATATTCCAGCCAAACTAGCCCCACACTTTCTTCTTTGTATTTCCCATCCATACCATACCTCAACCAATTTGCATTTCCACTCACAGGAACTGAAAGTTCATACTGGACTCTTTCCCATATCTCATAAACCTAAACTTTCTTTAATGAAGATTCAGGTGCAACCTGTTCTATGAAGCCATCATTCATATTTTTTTTTCATGCATCTTGTATACCCTCCCATAGTTCACATGGCACATAATTAATGAATATTTGTTGAATTGAATTCAAGAGCAATATATGATATGGGGCAAAAGCCATTCATAGGAAATCAATCAATAAACATTTATTAAGTGGATACCATATGCCAGGCACTGTGCCAAGCACCATGGATACAAAAAGACACAAAAGGGAATGCCTGACCTTAAGAAACTTATAATCTAACAGAGGGACAACATGCCAAACATATATATATATATATATATATATATATATATATATATATATATATATATATATATATGTATGTATGTATAAAGTGAATTCTAGACAGGATATATAGGAAATATTCAAAGAGGGAAGGCATTGGAATTAAGATGGATTATGGAAGGTGTGTGTGTCTGAGACCACTACTCACATTAAAAATATACAGAGACCATTCTTGAGGAAAGGCAAAAAGGATTTAATTAGTTTCCCAAGAGAAAGGACACACCCCAGCATGGCAAGATGATGCCAGCAAGTGTGTGTGTGTTACATACAGCTCAAAGCAAGTTACAGAGACCCTAACACAGAGTTCTCCTACCCCCTACTGGCTCCTCTTCCCATTGACTGGGTTTGGAGCTCACATTCTAAATGAGGAATTTTCTCCCCAGTAACAGAGAACAAATACCAAAAATTCAGGTTTGAGACCAGGGACTGGTATTCAGTGAAAAGGGAGTAAAGGCTAGATAAATGGGACTTGCAGGTGCCTGTCCCCTGATGTAATTCCTTATCTCTACTTTCTCAGCAGAGAAGTTTCTAAAAATCTAGAAGAGGTGCAGGGTAGGAGTGGATGGTAAGAGAGGTAAGGTCTTATCCCATGCTGAGGGGGCTTCAATATTTCAGCATTCCATTCAAAGGTTTCCTGTAGAGGGTGGGACTTTATTTGGAACTTAAAGGAAGCCAGGAGGTTGGTATTTGGAGCAGAAGAGGGAGAACATTCCAGGTATTGAGGACAGCCAAAGAGAATTCCCGGAGAAGAGAGTTGGGGTGTCTTGTTTGTGAAATAGCCAGGAGGCCAGTGTCACTGAATTGAAGAATACCTAACAGAGAGTAAGGTATAAGAGGAATGGAAAGGTAGGAGGAGGTTAGGTTAAGAAGGGCTTTGCATGCCAAACAGCCTTTTTTATTATTTTTTGCCCCTGAAAGCAATAGGAAGTCAGTGGAATTTATTGAGTTGGGGCAGGGGGTGGTAGTGTCAGTCACATGATCAGACCTGTGTTTTAAGAAAAACACTTTAGTAGCTGAATGGAGGAAGTATTGGAATGGGGAGACACTTGAGGCAGGAAAACACATCAACAGGCTATTGCAATGATACAGGGATGAGATGATAAGCATTTGCATTGGAAAGGTGGCAGTGTCAGAAGAGAGAAGGGGGAATATTCAAGAGATTCTTCAAATGTAAAATCCGCAGGTCTTGGCAACAGATTAATTATGAAGAGTGAGAATGCTGAGGAATTCATTATGACTCATTGATTGTTGAGAATAAGGCAATGGGAGGATATTGTTTCCCTCTACAATAGAGAAGGTGGGAGAAGGGGAGCAGGAGAGGAAGGATTTAGATGGAAGGAAAATGAATTCTGTTTTGGACAAATTGAGTTTAAGATGTCTACTGGACATGCAGTTTGAGATGTCTGAAAAGTAGTTGGAGATGTGAGACCGGAGTTTAGCAGGAAAGATGGATTTGAGAATTATCAGCACAGAGATGATAATCTATAGGAGCTGATACAATCTCTAAGTAGTATAGATGGAGAAAAGACAGTGCCCAAGTCAGAACCCTGAGGGATCTCTCTGGTTAGGGGGGAGGCATGATCTGGAGGAAGATCCAGAAAAGGTGATAGACAAGGTGCAGGAGGAGGAAAACTGAAAGGGAATACACAATGGCAAGCAAGGTGGGATTTTTTTGCTATTTTTCTTTTGGAGTTCAGTTTCCCAGCCTCAGGCTAAATTGTAAACATCTGAAGGATTAATCCCAGGTAATCCACAGCTGTGACACATTAAGTGCTGAGGTGCATGTACCTTCTTGCCTTCAAGGCAGTAAGACTTCCAGATGCCACACGTGGGCTACACACTTGCATTGAGCCAATTAGATGCTGAGTAAAACCTCGTGTAAGCTGGAAGCTTGATATAGCTGGGAGGAGGAGGAGGAGGAGGAGGAGGAGGAGGAGAAGGAGGGGGAGGGGGAGGAGGGACTCTGGGTAGCCATTGTTTGAAGGCATCCCCACCCCCCCACACCCCACCGCTATGAATGCGAACCCAGAGGAAGAAGATGAGCATTGAGCATTGAGTTGTAGAAGATGAAGGAGATGAAAATAAGTATTGAGCTTGGAGCACTGAGAAGACTAGCAGCAGAGGCTCAGTGAAAGAACTTCTAAGTTGTGAAAATGAATTGAGCTGAAGGGCAGAAACTTGCTTACCGCAAGGAAGTTTAGCTTAAACCCCCTTTAAGAGGTGTTATCATGGAGCCTCCCAGTTTGAAGGTGAATTGAGGTGGCAGTGTTAGTGACAACATTGTGGTTGCCCTGTTTAACTTTGTTTTCCCAGAGAAAGAAGGTGGAGTTAGGAACCTCTCTAACCTGCTGTCAGAGAGGAGCAGGGAGAACTTGGAGTGGAGCCGGGAGCAGGAGCTGTTTTTGTTGGGACCCAGGTGGGAGCCAGGAACAGTCAGCCTGGGGACCTCTAGCGAGGGGGCTCGGATTTAAGCCTTGGGTCAAGATGAAAGAGGATTCTACTTGGACACTCTGTTTTGATCGAGGGGATTGTGATTTACTGTGACCCAGGGGTGGGTGGGGTGTGGTATTTTCTGCTACCCCTTAAGGATGTGTTGTGCTAGAGAAGCCCCTGGCCTGGGAACCCCTGATTGTATAAATAAGTATTTGGGGAAATGCTATGTTTTATACTGAATATGTGCCACATTACATATAGAGTGTTATGATAATATATTGAATGATAGATTTTAAGGATGTTTCTATGAATGTTATGCTTTAGTTTATTGAATAAAGTTTAGTTTTGAATAGAATGTTCATTATACCTTTGTTCGGTTAAGCTAAGTTATGTTCGGATCCATGCTAGCAATAAGACACGCTCCCGACAGAACAAGGTTTTTTATTGAAAGACAGGGGAAATACTCTATTAACCCCGCAACCGCATCATTTAACAATTCCTATTACACAGTTAACACAGTGACAAAGACAGAGGCACAGACACACAGAGGCAACCACCCGCCCTAGGTTTCTCCAAGCTGGGGAATACCTCTCTTCTCTACAAACGCAGAGACACTGACAAGAAGACACACATATAACATACAACATACATACATTCAACGCCTACACCAAAGCTTTTCCTAAGCTGGAGAACCTCATCTTTTACAGCCACTTTGGTGAGTCCCTTCTGAACATAACCCCAGGTGAAGCATCCTCCCTATGGGTGAGGTTCCAATGAGCCTGTCCCACGTGGCGACTTTTATAAGGAGATGAACAAAGAAAGTTTTTCCCACCATAGAGGGGAGACTCACTGCTAACTGTCCCAGATGTTCTCTGCCAGAGAGGGTAGCCACTCCCCTTGGGAAGGGAAGATCCTGTCAGTCATTTTGCTTTTCGAGTACTGGCTAGGTCCTCAAAAAGCAGCTTCAGAAATATTTCCTGTCCTTTGTTCAAGACCTATCTGTCTCCTAGTGGAAGTGTATTGTATTCTTTGTTTGGGCCTATCAGCCAGAGAGGAATGTCTGAGAGGTGCCTTCTCAGAGAGGGACTTCTCAGTCTCCTAGCTGGAAAGGAATGTCTGATTCTTTATTCCGAGTCGGAAAGTTTAAAGATCTTGCAGGACCTGGGGGTTGGGGGAGGGGGCGGTGGGAGGAGGGAAAGCCAGGCTTATACTGTAATATGGAAGATCTTCCATAATGATTTATCATTCAACCTTGTGATTAGAACCAAAATTATTCACAGCAGCCCTCAGGTGTGCTGTGCTGATTGGCATTACAGAATAGTATCCTTAAAAGATAGAGGAGAGTTTCAAGGTGAAGAGAGTGATCAATATCATTAAAAGTTACAGAGAGATCTAGGAGAAGGAGATTGAGGAAAGGCCACTGGATTTGGCAACTGAGAGATCTTTAGCTCACAATTCTAAAGCTCTTTCCCTTAGAGAATATTTTCCATCTACTTTGTAGCTATCTTGTATGTACATAGTTATTCACAGGCTGCATTAGAATGTTAGCTTTTTTGGAAGGCAGAGAAAGTGTTGCTGCTGTTACTACCTGTTGCCTTTTTCTGTATCTTCATTGCTCAGTTCAGCACTTAATGCAAGAGTAAATGTGATACAGTGGAACAACCGATGGATTGTTTGGAGTGTGAGAAACTGGTTTCAGGTGATAGCTCTGCCATTACCACCTACATGACCTTGGTCAAGTCACTTAATATCTCTAGGCCTCAGTTGCCTTACTTTTCAAATGACAGAGGTGGACTAGATGATTACTAAGGTCTTTTCCAGAATTATTTGTGTTATTCTTTGAAAAGTTCTAGTATCAAAAGAAGGAAGAGTTTCTTTGTAGACAATGTGATGTCTTTGCTTTCTAACGGGAAAGGGAAACAAGATATGGGAACATAATTTTAAGTCATTTAACCAATGCATACTTAGCATAGATACTGTATCTTTGCTAGGCAATCTTTATTATTTATTATTTATTGAAAATCAAGTTGACTCAGCACTGTATAAATCATAGAAGACATGGTTGCTACCCGAAAGCCCTACAATCTAAGTCAGACAGGGAAAACAATTCACATATAATATATGTCGAATGAAAAGTTGATTAGATTCCAGAGACAGAGATGCTTAATTATAAATGTATGTACTGTTTTACTACTGAAAAACATAAATAATATCAAAGAGAAAATGTTTCAGAATATGTATTCAAGGTTTTTTTTTAACCTGGTTTTCTACAATTTAAAAACTATTTAAGATAATTTAATTTGTGGGATTACTTTCATAGGAAAAAAATATTATTTGAAGTATGGGAAAATGCTATGTCAGCATTTTTAATGCAAATAAAAGGTCCCTTTTTCTCTTCTCTTCTCCCAATTGGTGCATCCATCACATAAGGACAATAAGATGCCTTCTCAAGTCTATATATTTTTATAAAAATAATTATGCAATAAAGAACTTGCTGGAATTCCATTGTAGCTATCTCATTTTGCTTTCAACATGTGTGCATGTGTGTGTGTGTATGTGTGTGTGTGTGTGTCTTTGTGACTCATGTAGTAACATTAGAAGAAAATAAGTTACATTCTTCTACTTACTGGCCAGTAAAGCTTTACTATGAACATGGTATTTTCCTGCTATCTTTCGTTTATTTGCTTTATTTTACTTTATTTGTTTTTTGAAGAGACAATGTAATATAATATAAATTGTGATTAGAGAATCAGAGGTCTTGGCTTAGGTTTCTCCTTTGTTACCTTCTTATCTTGTAAATTTTCAGAAGACGCAGATTACAGCCATGTAATGATCAATACACTCTACTGACTCCCTATTACCTCCCAACTTTGTTTGGCATTTAAAACCCTCCACCACCTATTTGTAAAGCACCTTCACATCTTATATATAGACAGATTACTGTCTTTCATGCAGTTGATGGTCCAGCCAAAATGACCTCCTCATGTTTTTACCTCTTACAGGACACTTTATTTCCTATCCCCAAGTCTTTCTCCAGGCTATGGATTATAACCTCCTCCCCTTTATCTCTTAATGTTTTGTTTACTCTGCTCAACTTAAGCACCAACTTCTAATTCTGTTCTTTCTTGATTCCTTAACCCCCTACTCATACACATATCTTTATATTTCCCCTCATGTTTGTAATTATGTATTTTATATAAAATATATGCACCATTTTCTCCTGCTTCCCTTATAAGGTAGGTTCTATTTAATTTTTGTCTTTGAATCCTCAGCACCTAGCAAGGTATATGGGAAAATTCAGACACTTAATAAATGCTTGTTAATAGATCAAGGCAAACAATATAAGCTGTCTTAGCCTCCATTTCCTCATTTTTAAAATGGGCACAATAATATTAGTGACTTCTACCCTACAGGATTGTAATAAGAATCAATTGAAGTAATGAATTTAAAGTGTTATAATCCTTTAAATGCGGAAGAGCTAAAGGAGGATTTTAAAAACCAAATTAGGGAGCTAAAAAAAGATGAAATCAAGTCCCTAAAGAATAAGATTGGTGAAATGGCTATGGAGATACAGAATCTAAAGACAGAAAATGACACCCTGAGAGACAAAATCAACCAATTGGAAAAGGAGACTCAAAAGCAAAATGAAAACACTAACTCATTAAAAATTAGGGTTGAGCAAGTGGAAACTAATGACTCTATGAGGCACCAAGAAGTAGTAAAACAAAATGTAAAGAATGAAAAAATAGAAAAAAAATGTGAAATATCTGATTGGGAAAACAACTGACCTGGAAAATAGATCCAGGAGAGACAATTTAAGAGTTATTGGTCTACCGGGAATCCACGATGAAAAAAAGAGCTTTGACAGTATCTTCAAAGAAATTATCAAAAACAACTGCCCAGAGGTCCTAGAACCAGAGGGCAAAATAGTCATTGAAAGAATTCACCGATCACCCCCTGAAAGAGATCCCAAACTGAAAACACCAAGAAATATTGCAGCCAAATTTCAGCATTATAAACTCAAGGAGAAAATACTGAAAGCAGCCAAAAAGAAGCAATTCAAATATCATGCAACTACAGTCAGGATCACGCAGGATCTCTCCGCTTCCACATTAAAAGACAGGAGAAATTGGAATATGATATTCCAAAGGGCAAAGGAGCCAGGACTACAACCAAGGATCAACTACCCAGCAAAACTAAGCATAATTTTACAGGCAAGGCGATGGACATTCAATGAAATAAGGGAATTCCAGACTTTCCTGATGAAAAGACCAGAACTCAGTGGAAAATTTGGTCTCCAAATACAAAACTCAAGAGAGACATAAAAAGTTAACTGGGGGGAAAACACCCACAAACCTTATTAACCAATGAGGGCAGGTGGTTTGCATCTTTATGTGGGATTATACCATTTTATGTATGATATATATATATATATATATATATATATATATATATATATATATATATGTATATATGTATGTATGTATATATATGTATATATATGTATATATATACACATACACACATATATATGTGTATATATATGTATGTGTATATATATACATATATATGTATATATATACATACATATATATATGTCAGTCTTGAGAATAGTACAGCTATTATGACAATTGAAAGGGATACACATAGATTGTGAATGCCTGTATAAATTAACTGATGTAAGGATAAAAAAAATAAGTGAGAGATGTAAAGGGAGGGCTACGAGAGAAGAGGTAAGGAGATAGTAGAAAAGGGTAAATTACACCAAATGAAGAGGCACAAATTCATATTCAGTAGAGGGAAAGAAGGGAGGGAGAAGAGCAGTATTTGTGTTTTACGGTCATCTGATCTAGTTCAAGAAGGGAATAACATACCCTGATAAGTTTAGAAATCTAACTTGTCCTATGGGAAATAGGAGGGGAAGGGGAAAAAAAGGGAGGGGGGTGGTCAGAAGGGAGGGGATAAGTAGCAAGTGGGAAATGGTAAGATAAGCGAGGGGAATAAAGGGGGAGGGTAAACTGAGGAAGGCGGCCGTCAAAAGCAAAACTTTGTGGAGGAGGAGAAGGGGAAAAGGAGAAATAAAAGCATAAACAGGGCGAAATAGGATGGAGAAAAAGACACAGAAATCGTAACTCTGAACGTGAATGGGATGAACTCTCCCATAAAACAGAAGTGGATAGCAGAATGGATTAAAAACCATAATCCTACAATATGCTGTTTACAAGAAACACATTTGAAACAGGGGCAGACACACAGGGTAAAGGTAAAAGGCTGGAGTAAAATATATTGCGCCTCAACTAAAGTAAAAAAAGCAGGTGTAGCAATCCTAATCTCAGACAAAGCAAAAGTAAAGATAGATTTAATTAAAAGAGATAAGGAAGGACATTATATCCTGCTAAAAGGCACCATAAACAATGAAGCAATATCATTGTTTAGCATATATGCACCAAGTGGTAAGGCATACAGATTCTTAGAGGAGAGGTTAAGGGAGTTACAGGAAGAAATAGACAGCAAAACTATAATAGTGGAAGACCTCAACCTCCCCCTTTCTGAACTTGATAAATCTAACCTCAAAATAAATAAGAAAGAAGTTAAGGAGGTAAACAGAATTTTAGAAAAGGCAGATATTATAGACCTCTGGAAAAAATGAATGGGGATAAAAAGGAATATACTTTCTTCTAAGCGGTACATGGCATATACTTAAAATTGACCATGAGGCATAAAAACCTCACAATCCAGTGCAGAAAGGCAGAAGTAGTCAAAGCAAACTTTTCTGATCATGATGCAATAAGAATTATTTGTAACAAAGAACCATGGAAAAATAAGCTAAAAACTAATTGGAAACTAAATAATCTAATTCTAAAGAATGAGTGGGCCAAAGAACAAATAAGAGAAAAATTAATAACTTCATTCAAGAGAAGGACAATAATGAAACAACATACCAAAACTTATGGGATGCAGCAAAAGCAGTTCTTAGGGGAAGTTTTATATCCCTAAATGCTTACATGAATAAAATAGGGAAAAAGGAGATCAATGATCTGGGCATACAGCTGAAAAAGCTACAAAAAAAGCAAATTGAAAATCCCCAATTAAATACCAAATTAGAAATACTGAAAATCAAAGGAGAGATTAATAAAATTGAAACCAAGAAAACAATTGAATTAATAAATAAAACAAAGAGCAGGTTTTATGGAAAAACCAATAAAATTGATAAACTTTTGGTCAATTTGATTAAAAAAAAGAAAGAAGAAAATCAAATTATCTGTATCAACAATGAAAAGGGAGAGTTCACCTCTAATGAAGAGGAAATCAAAACAATAATTAGGAATTATTTTGCCCAATTGTATACCCATAAATTTGACAACCTTAGAGATATGGATGAATATCTACAAAAACATAAACTGCCCAGGTTAACAGAAAAGGAAGTAAAATTTCTAAATAACCCCCTCTCAGAAAAAGAAATTGAGCATGCCATCAGTGAACTCCCTAGGAAAAAATCTCCAGGGCCAGATGGTTTCATGTGTGAATTCTATCAAACATTCAAAGAACTACTAATTCCGAAACTTTGTAGACTATTTGGGAAAATAGTTGAAGAAGGCGTCCTACCAAATTCTTTTTAGGACACAAATATGGTACTAATACCCAAACCAGGTAGAGTCAAAACAGAGAAAGAAAATTATAGACCAATTTCTCTAATGAATATTGATGCAAAAATTTTAAATAAAATATTAGCAAAAAGATTGCAGCAACTTATCACGAGAATAATACGTTATGATCAGGTAGGATTTATTCCAGGAATGCAAGGCTGGTTCAATATTAGGAAAACTATTAGCATAATTGACCATATCAACAACAAAACTAGCAGAAACCGTATGATCATCTCAATAGACGCAGAAAAAGCCTTTGACAAAATACAACACCCATTCCTATTAAAAACACTAGAAAGCATAGGGATAAATGGAGCCTTCCTTAAAATTATAAATAGCATCTACCTAAAACCATCAAGAAGCATTATTTGTAATGGGGATAAGCTAGATGCATTCCCAATAAGATCAGGGGTGAAACAAGGATGTTCATTATCACCCCTACTATTCAGTTTGGTACTAGAAATGTTAGCTGTAGCAATAAGAGAAGAAAAAGAAATTGAAGGAATTAGAACAGGAAAAGAAGAAACTAAATTATCACTTTTTGCAGATGATATGATGATTTATTTACAGAATCCTAGTGAATCAAGTAAAAAACTACTTGAAATAATAAACAACTTTATCAAAGTTGCAGGATATAAAATAAACCCACATAAATCCTCAGCATTCCTACACATTACTGACAAAGCCCAATAGCAAGAGATAGAAAGAGAAATTCCATTCACAGTTACTGTAGACGCTATAAAATATTTGGGAGTCTATTTGCCAAGACAAACCCAAGGCCTATATGAACATAACTATGAAACACTTTTCATGCGAATAAAGTCAGATCTAAATAAATGGAAAAATATCAGTTGCTCGTGGTTAGGCCGAGCTAATATAATAAAAATGACAATTTTACCTAAATTAATCTATCTATTCAGTGCCATACCAATTGAACTACCAAAAAAATTTTTACTAAGCTGGACAAAATAATAACAAAATTCATCTGGAAAAACAAGAGGTCTAGAATATCTAGGGTATTAATGAAAAGAAATTCTAGAGAAGGTGGCCTTGCCATACCAGATATTAAACTGTACTACAGAGCAGCAGTCATCAAAACTACATGGTACTGGCTAAGAAACCGAGGTGGGGATCAGTGGAATAAGATAGGAATACAAAATGGAGAAGTCAACAACTATAGCAATCTACTCTTTGATAAACCCAAAGAGGCCAGCTTCTGAGGTAGTAATTCACTATTTCACAAAAACTGTTGGGAAAATTGGAAAGTGGTAGGGCAGAAACTGGGCATAGACCAATATCTTACACCATATACCAAAATAAAGTCAAAATGGGTTCATGATTTAGGAGTAAAGGCTGATACTATAAGTAATTTGGGAGAGCAAGGAATAGTTTACTTATCAGATTTATGGAAAAGAAAAGAAGTCATGACCCAACAAGAGATAGAGAGCATAACAAAATGCAAAATGGATAATTTTGATTATGTTAAATTGAAATGTTTTTGTACAAAAAAGGCCAATGCAACAAAAATTAGGAGGGAAGCAGGAAATTGGGAGAAAATCTTTACAACTAGTATCTCTGATAAAGGCCTCATTTCTAAAATATACAGGGAACTGAGCTAAATATATAGGAAAACAAGCCATTCCCCAATTGAGAAATGGTCAAAGGATATGAACAGGCAGTTTTCAGAGGAAGAAATTAAAGATTTCTATAGGCATATGAAAAAATGCTTTAAATCACTACTGACTAGAGAAATGCAAATCAAAACAACTCTTAGATACCACATCTGTCCTGTCAGATTGGCTAAAATAACAAAACAGGAAAATGATAAATGCTGGAAAGGATGTGGGGAAATTGGAGCATTGTTACATTGCTGGTGGAGTTGTGAGCTGATCCAGCCATTTTGGAGAGCAATTTGGAACTATGCCCAAAGGGCTAGAAAAATGTTCATACCCTTTGACCCAGCAATACCACTTCTAGGGTTGTATCCCAAAGAAATCACACAAGTGGGAAAAGGACCCATTTGTACAAGGATATTTATAGCAGCTCTTTTCGTGGTAGCCAAGAATTGGAAATCAAAGGGATGCCCATCAATTGGGGAATGGCTGAACAAGTTGTGGTATATGAAGGTGATGGAATACTATTGTGCCATTAGAAATGGGGATGATACGGACTTCATAACAACCTGGAAAAACCTACACGACATAATGCTGAGTGAGTGGAGCAGAGCCAGGAGAACACTGTACACAACCACAGATATATGGATTCCGTGAGGACCAACCCCGACAGACTTTGCTCTTCTCAGCAACACAAGGTGCAAGGACAACTCCAAGGGACTCACGATGGAGAATGCTATCTCCATCCAGAGAAAGAACTACGAAGTTTGAATGCAGATTGAGGCACACTTCATGCTCACCTTTTTTTTTCTTCTCTTTTGTTTTTGTTTTTGGGGTTTTTTTTGGGGGGGGTTCTGTTTCTTCTTTCTCATGATTCATTACATTGGTCATAATTCTTCTCCACAACTTGAACAGTGTATAAATTAATTCAATGCGAAGTTATACATGGTAGTTATATGAGATTCCATGCCGTCTTGGGGAGGAAGAGGGGAGGGAGGGGAGAAAATCTGGAACTCAAAATTATGTAGAACCGTGTGTTGTAAACTAAAATTAAAAAAATTTAAAAAGATAATAAATAAAAAAAAATCCTTTAAATGCATTGATGTATGCATTGATTTTCAAAGATTCTGAAATACCTTTGTGTCCTACCTTAAGAAAACTGAAACTCCTAAGTCAAAATTTATAAGAAGAGGTAAGTCAGGGTTTGATTATTCACTTTGTACATGGATTTTCTCCTTTACAAAGGATTTACTGCAAGGTTTGCAAGCTTCCCTAGTTCACATAAAATCTTATTTGATTTACCAAAACAAAACAAAATAAAACATTTCACAAAGCTCTCTAGGAATGCATTTATACAATAGAATGAGATATATTTCATTTGATGCAACCTATCTGCATCAAAGTTTCTACTGAGGCATATTCCACTGAAAATATAATTTGCTCTCTTAGTTCTGATGCAGATGATCCCAAAGGCTAAAAAAGACAAGGATTTCCTGGCTGGCGATCAGCAATCTCTAAATGTCAAGCAATCTCTGGAATCTACTCCTAGGGGCTAACAAACTCTCTGCAATTGTTCCTGTTTTATGGAGCCATGTGATTAAAGGTCTGAACAAAAAGCTCCAGAAGCTGTTTTCATTCTTATCACTGATTAGTTTGGCTTCATTTCAAAACAATGAAAAATAACCATCTGTTGATCTCCTTGTCTTGTAAACTAAGAAGTAGGACTTCTTTCTAGTTTTGGGAGCTGGACAGTCATGAATTTATGCTACAAAGGGGCTTGGAGTGAGCTTTGCAGTTGGCGTTAAAGTAAATAGAGTATTGGGCCTAGAGTCCAGAAGACTCAAGTTCAAATCCAGCCTCAGACACTTATTAACATTGTAACCTTGGGCAAGTCACTTAAACTTTGTTTGCCTCAGTTTCCTGAATTACAAAATTAGGATACCACCAGGACCTACCTCACAGGGTTTTTGTGAGGACTAAATGAGGTACTATTTGTTCCAAACATTAACATAGTGTCTAATATGTAGTAGATGATGTACAAATCCTTATTCTTTTCTCCTTCCCTACTCACTTTAAAGGACAGATGGCATTATTTAAAAAAATCAATTTCCTTTGGAGAATTACCTTAGTGATGGAACAAATATCATTTTACAGACCTTGATTTTAGTAAATTTATAAGCTGTTTTCATCTAGTCTAATTTAGAGAAATCTTAGGATGTCAGAGTTGCGAGGGACCTAAGAGATCACCTATTTCAACCTCCTCATTTCACAATGGAAGGAACTAAGTCATCAGGGAGGACCATCACGCATCAGCAAAATGCCTGTAAATAGAAAAGTAGTTTCAGAAAGGCTTACAGCTAGCTACAAATGCAGAAAATCACTCAAACAGAAAAAAATGGTGAGAAAGATCTAATAAGTTAATTAGACTTTAGTCTTACCTGCCCAAAAATAGACAAATTAAAATGGTGTACTAATCCATAATCACTACAACAATGGAGAATTCAGTGCTAGGCCTTGACTGAAAAAGTTTAGAAAACAATCTCACTTTTATGGCGAGAGAGGTATTAAAGAGGCATATGCGCACCTAAAGTGTTTGACTGTACCATGGAGGGTACTATTCAGAATACAAGCAAAAGAAGAGGACGTAATTAATGTTGAGATTTTCCAGATATTCTTCTTCACAAATATGGATAGGAAATGAATTTATGATTTCATTATTAAAGGAAACAATCTAAAAAGTCAGTACTTTCTCTGAACCTCATACTTTTAGAGAGTTGTATTATAGGTTAACTGAGTTGCCCATTGTCTCACAGTTAGTATTCATCAGTATGGACCTGAATATAGGTCTTTCAGGCTATAAGGCCAGTTTTCTATCTAGTGTATGACACTGTCTCTATTGGTAAAGAACATTTTATTGATTTCATTGAGCTTAAGAATTTGAGTCAGTCTCCTTGCTGAAATCCACAGTGAAAAGGGATTCATCTTACCATCTACACCAGAAGAAGACAAGTGGACAAAAAAAATACACATTGGTCAGATTCTGACATGTAATTTGACAGGCACATGTGGCACATGTAGACACAAACAATTATATTCATATATTATGTATGAATATTTGTATTCACCTAAATACATATATCAATGTATATACATATGTACATGTTGGCATAGATGAATGTGCAAACATGCATACACAACATGCATGTATCACTTGGTGTTTATAAAGGGTTAGCCTACATGTAAATATATCCATGTATGCATATACAGGCACACATGTCACACACATCTATATGGCTCACATATATATGAAATAATCCCCCTTATACGACAAGCTGAAACCCTTTCTTTTTTCCAATTCTAGCTCCCTATTCACCAAAAATAACATTTTGTGAAACATTTTGTTCACTTTCAAGTCAGCATACATTGCTCATGTCAATCCTAATTCACATTTTTAAACATGTTTTGGTAAAACTAAGGAACACACACACACACAGACACACGCACACACACCCACACACGCACACACACCATGATTTACCCAGGGCTTCACAGCCCACTATGGATGACTCTGCCTATCATAGATGTCACCTTACTACTTTTTTTTATGAACAAAATACAGAGACCATGAATGGAAAGGTTTGAGTTTTATCACAGAAGAGAAGATAAGGCAACTATGGTAGGAAGGAAAGAAGTGTGGCAATTCTGCTAGAATGACAGTGACATTTCTGCTCCCATGGAGACTGCACAGAGCCAGGATAATTTAGTAGCAAAAGTAATGTAATCACAGTTTGTCCCTACAAATCTAGTCCCTTCCAAATCTGATCCAGATGTAATAAAGAATGAGTTCCAGTGAGAGGGAAAAGGAAGAAAGAAAAAAGTCACTTAATTTCTTCCAACCTCACTTTTCTCATCTGTCATATGAGGGATCTGTCCTTAATGGCGTCCAAGGTCCCTTCCAGCACTAAATCTACGATCCTACATTTCTATGCGCCTGGTTGTGGGGAAGGAGAATAACTATAATGGTCATGGGCCTCTGCATATGTCTTGTGTCAATGTCCTCTGATGTTCTACCCATGTGGGATAGCATCTAGGAGAGCTTTCCTCTTGCCATAAATAAATAAATAAATAGGTAGATAAATAGGTAAACAAACAAGCAAACAAACAAATGAATGATTGAATGAATTAGTGAATGGATATACCTAGCCAGAAATGTTTAGTGTTAGTGGGGGAAAAGTGGCATTTTCTTGAGTGTAAGTAGATTACAGCAGCCAGCTGGTGCCATGGATAAAAAAAAAAAAAAGTGCCAGGGTTGGAGTCAGGAAGACTCATCTCCCTAAATTTAAATCTGTCTTCAGATACTTAGCATCTGTATGACCCTGGGGAAGTCACTTAATCCTGTTTGCCCCACTTTCCTCACCTGTAAAATGAGAAGGAAATGACAGTATTTTCACCAAGAAAATCCCAAATGGGTTCATGAAGATTTGGACAGGACTGAAACAACTCAAAGACAAGGAAGGAGAAAACACAGTGTTCAGAGAACTAAGTGTTCCCGAAAGACTCAGTCATCAATACACCTTTGGTCTTGAGAAATAAGAGATAAAAGGAAAGAAATGGAGGAGAGAAAAAGGGTGGCAGAGAGGTGGATAACACTATCGAGATGGGATTTGACAAACTGGGATTAATGATGAGGGGAGGAAAATGAAGACAAGTTCTTGGTGGGGGAAGGACAGTTGTACTCACTAACACAAAAATATTTTATAACTAAAGCAATAACTGCAGAGGAAGGAGATGTTATGTGGATTCTATCTAACTCAAACAAAGATTATTTCTCCTGCAATAGGCACATAAGTTTTGGGATATGGAGGACCTAGCCAGTTGCTTTCAGGGTACACTGTCAGGTCCTGAGAACCTTCATGTGTACTCTGATGCTCTTTGGCTCCGTCATTTTGGTTTCATGTTTTCTGTCATGCTTTCTCTGTATGTAGGGAGTGTTTCCCTATTCTTGTCTCTGCCTTTGATTCCACTTTCTTCTATTGAAGTAGTTTCTTCTGGCAATCTGTCTGTTGACTTAGATTCATGATACAGACAAAAGTACAAGTAAAGAACTACATTGAGATTGTGTTAATCTTTTTCATGGTAAAATAATCCTGCTTAAGAGATATTTATTTTCCTTCTTTCCACACTTTTGTGTGGAGTATTAGTCTCCTGTTGTATTTCTTCCTCTCTTATTATTTATAAAGGCATCATTGCTACTAACAATGGGATTGTGAAGGAAATGGTAATTCTTTAACTCCATTTTCAATTTCTCTCTCTCCCTCTCTCCCTCCCTCCCTCCCTCCCTCTCTCTCTCTCTCCCCCCCATATATGTATATATACACATATACTCACACATATACATACCTACATATACACACATACATGTATAGATATAGATGTGTGTATATCTCTATCTCTATCTTCTATCTGTCTATCTATCTATCTATCTATCTATCTATCTAGTATGATATCTGGGCAAGTGACTTAACCCTGTTTGCCTCAGTTTTCTCATCTGTAAAGTAAGCTGGAGAAATATCTTTGCCAAAAAAGCCCCAAATGGGGACACAGTCTTTTGCATAGGATAGAGATGATGGGGACTGCTCCTGTGATTTCATTGGTTGCAGGCGATCACAGGAGAGGTCTTCTTACCAGTTCGGGCAGCACCTTCTCAGCTGTTAATAATCTGAGAGAGTTGTCTAGAACACAGAGAGGTGAAATAAGTAGCTTACCAGGGCTAAATAGTCTATATGTATAAGACTTGAATCCAGGTCTTCCTGGCTCTGAGACCAATTCTTTATCAATATTGTCATGCTCTATCTCTCACACATGGTCTAATTAAAATATAAATGTTCCAATTCAGCTCTACATGGCATTTGTGTTCTTGCCTGGGTAAATCCTTGCTAATTTTACCCCACCGTTGCTGCTCACAGAATTTCAGTAATGGCTCTTTGAGCTTCTTTCTTACACCTCCTTTACCTCAGGATTATTTAAATATGGGTTGTCAACCCAGATTCATAGCTGAACAGAGAATGATTTTATGAAGTTGATGCTGTAAATGGAAACAAACTGCATCTGCTCCTTCCAACCTCCCAGGAGGTGGCCAGAGTGACTGGAAAATGGCTGAGTCATAAATATCACATAATCAGAATCTAACGCAGGCCCCTAATTATCCTGAGTGTCCTCATGGGAACTAGAAAGAGTCTTCTAACTCCTGACTATTTTTGGATACCTTCAACACACTCTAGCCCACTGGGATGAAGGCTATTTTCAGCATAAAAATTAGAAATATTAAGTTCTTCAGTTAAGAACAGCATGATTTTCTGCTGCTGAAAACATGCTGTAGAATTTTAAAATTAATGAAAAAACAATGAAAACATTTGAATTTGATAGTTGATCTATTAACCAGTATGTTACAAACTGTCTCATGAGCAAAAAAGGTCTTTATAATTCTTTGGAGGATTCTCAATCAGTATCACCAGAGAATTTACAAAGTCTTAGAGTGAGTTTTATTTCCAAATAAGAGGACTTATCTTACAAATTTTCTTAAACCACCCAAATATAAGATCTTTTCTTACAAATCCTGCCTCAATTCTGCCACTTGAAGGAATAAGTATAGTACTGGTGGGCTGTTGTTCTCTCTCTCTCTCTCTCTCTCTCTCTCTTTCTCTCTCCCTCCCTCTCTCTCTCCCAGCTTCTCTCTTATTACAACTTCACTTGGTTCCATGGAGTTATTCACTGGTTCCCCAGTTTCTCAAACCATAACTGCAGTCCTCAAGTCTTTCCCTAAAGCAAGATGAAGGCAAACTCATTCCCCAGGTTGTTCTTCACTCTTGGTTGCTATCAAGAGAGCCTCTTCTTTACCACCTCAACCCTCCCCCATCCTTATTTAGTACTTGTCCAATACCAATCCCACTCATTCCAATGGATAATTCTTCATACAAATATTTTCTTTTTCCTAGCTACTCAAGAGAGGAAAATACCCAACCCTATATTGCTCTATCTTTAATAACTCAGAAAAAATACTAGCCAACTTCTTGTGATTTATCATAGCCTAATTATCAACCAAGAACATAAACAAACAAGGAGTTCAAAAATGTTGTTTCCTGCTAATTAAAGGCACTATAGTGTGATAAAAAGAGTATAAATGATTTTTTTTGAAAAGAAAAAAGATGCTTCTTTGGACTTTTATTTTTAAGTTATCAGGGGGAAATGTAAAGATGATTCAGTTTCTTTTAGTTTTTTTTTTCTTTTAATTAATAAGCATTCATTTTCTCTTTCTCCCATATCCCTCCCTCTTTAAAAACTAAAGAAAATAACATAGTCAAGTAAAACAAATTCCTACACTGGCCATGTACAAAGAAACATTTCTAATTTGAAATCTAGGGTACCTTAACTCTTTGTCACGAAGTGGGTAGCATGCACTATCACTGGTCTTCCATTAATTTTCAATGTCTGTCTAGGCTTTTTTATGCTAACTTACTTCATGTGATACCCTCATGTTCCTCCATCATATAATGGAAATTTAGCAGGTAAGTAGGATTGATGGGCTTGTAAACTGAAATTCACAAATCTCCTTTGTCTCAGTTTTGGTATGTATTCTGATTAAATTAATTTATGATAAAGTATTAATGGGCAAAACCGCAATAATTCCCATCCCAAAAATAATATCAGCATATTCTAAAAGGGCAGTTTAAAGCCTATAACAAGCTCAATCATTGACAATCACTGAAAGTTCAAACCAGAGAAGTGACCTTGGAGATCATATACTGTAAGAAAGTGAGTTTGAGAAGATGAAACCTGCAAGGTTAACAACTTACCTAAAAAGAATACTGCCATTCCATTTTAACTTCCTTCAAATAAAGAAGTGACATGATTTGTGAGGTTACTGTAAAATATTCCTTGGATTTAATTCATTGATTCATCAATATCTTATCAACTTGGGGCTCATATACATAGAGATGAGGTGAAAAATCAGTATTATTTTTCATCATTTTTTATTATCAGTTATTTAAGTTACTAAGTTCTAATAAATGTCAAACTTTACACATTTTTATAATTTTATACTTAAATACTACACCATTCATCTTGAATGAATGTGTTGCTGTTCCTTACGAATGAGGATGGATTTGTGATAATTTTATATATCCTCTTCCATCCTCATTTTGCCTAAAAAATAATGCTTTCTCAAAATGGATATCTTGTTTTGCGAACTAATCCAGAAGGGATGCAGTCAGAATTCTAACATTTTTTTTTTCTGTACAGAGGTGTTACTAACAAAATAATACTATAAAATACTTCTTAGAGACTGAAACTTTATTAAGTATATAAATATGAAAGTTAATTTCTTCACTAAGTTGAAATTACTAACAGAAAAATTCATATTATAGAATACTAGCCTTGCCCTTCATTCCTATATCATGAATTTATTGTCACAAAGAGCCGACTCCATGCATATAACAAGAAGCTTGTATGGTCCACCGCTTTCCATAAAAAAAGATGGTTTGCTCATTTAAAGTCAGGAATGATTGACAAACTGCACGATTGTGATTTTTTTAAAAGGAAGTATTTTCTCACTTTTCTATTATTGAAACAATACTCCATCTAGATACAGATGAATATTTGCCCAGCCTGTTGAAGAAAACCCAAATCAAAACATTGGTTTAAAATGAAAAAGAATCATCAAGCATTTCAGTGCAAAAGGAAAGGAGATTTTTTTCCCCAAAAAAATTGCAACTGATGAAAACCAGGGGTATTTAATTAATGTCATATTGAAAACTTATCTAGCATTCATGACTAGAAATGCTAAATTGTTGACTCTGAGAAAATCTAGAGTTGAAAAACATTTCAAATCAGCCATTATATTCTAACAAGAAATAATAGGCATTCCAAAGGAGAAGTAAAGGATATAAATTTTCCTCTCATGTCCTATTTTAAATGCCCATATCCCTAGTACATAAAATCCTCTTACATGTACAGAAGGATAATGTTTTCAATGCTTATTGTTTGAGGAGGGATAGATTCAGTGGGCAAGCAAACAAAGCCCTCAATTCACAGTGTATTTTATTTCTTTGTAACATTGTGGTCCAAAGGTTTAAAAAAGAGTAAATAGATGACAAGAATGAGTTAGATTAACTATTTCGTTAATGGAAACGTAGTTTCCAAGCCAGGAAATAAAGCTTGTGGCCAAGTATCACACAACATAACAAATGCTTAAAGCTACCTAGTGGACAGATGTTGCCAATGTCTTGGCTGATGTCTCATGGAAGGATCTACATCTGGCACAGGCAAGGACACAATTGAGCATGCTTGCTTTTGAAAATCAGACCATCCATTTGAATAGTAATAGGAAGAGGGCTACGTGTATTTTGGAAAATGCTATTTTGCTATTTTGCGCTGGAATAGTTGGCTCAGCAGCTTGGAGAGAGTGGTGCTATATAACAAACAAGTAGCATTTCCCAACTCCTGGCTTTCAGCTTTCCTGTAAATGCAAATCATATGATGAAAGGAGAGAGCATATGACCTCTAATGTTTACACTGATCTCGAGTACAAAGATGTATTTTTAAAGAGAGAAGTGCAAACCTCAAATGATCTGAGGTTTACATTAGTACTGTAAAGCAAGGATATTAATTGGTATCTTCTCTGAAGTCAGAACTCTTTGAGATACAAAACCATTCTGGAAATCTCTTGAGAATCGGTTTTCTTGCAATCTCTCCGTGAGTTCCCATTTCTACTTTTTCCTGGAAATGGCCTAAGGAAAGATTTCACTTGCTGTCCACCCCAATACTTCAGTTTCTCCTTTTCCAAGGAACCATAGACACCCATTTATGGAAACAAGTAACAAAAAAAGTTAAATCATAATCATAAGTAATTTTAAAACAAACAAAACCTTTTTGTCTAAATTTTACTGAGAAAACCCAAAACTCACTTTGAACTTGGGGTAATTTCTTCCCACTGATATTGACTGTTCTTAACTACAATGTTTAGTCTGGTTTTTGCACTGAGGAAAGAATGTTATTCACAATTGCTTAATACTTTTTTGATACTAAGCACACATTGTTTCCCATTCTCAGACAGACTTGGCTATGATAAGTGACACAATTCAAGCTGCCAACTCTATATTTATAGTCTCCATTTATTTGTTTGTTAGGCTTATTTTATTTTATTTTTTGCATAGACTATTAAGAATCACTTATGGATTTCAATCTCTGGACATTAGTTATTAATTACATGTCTAGTCTAACAAAGTTTATTCTATAAATCTGGAAGTTACTTAAGATCATGCTAATTGACTTTTAAAAAATAACATGGGTTAAAAAAATATTCAAATATCTCCTTGTTTTTGAATGTTACTTTTAGAAGAAAAAATATTTACGATCACCATTGGGAGTAGAAAGTCATCTTTGAAAAAGTCATTGATGGATTGGTAACATAAATGAAGGGTGTGTTTTATATAATTTCCAAGAAGCAATTTCTTAATAAAGTTGTTGAATCACATTTGTATCTGCACAAAGATTGGCCAGAATCCTGTGCAATAAACAAATCTTGTGCAAAAGCCATGGGATATAGAAACCAAATCATGAAAAATGAAAAAAAAGAAAGTTAAAACATAATTATCCCTGATATCAAATTTAAAATAAAAAAGCAACAGCTTCTCAGTTCTCAGATTTCAAGAACCTACTAAAATATAATTTAAACTTGGAGAATTTCTAATCTACTGTATTGAAATCATGGAAACGAGCTTGTTTCCATAGTTTCTTATGGGAAAAAAAACAAATAGCTTGTTTCCATAATTTCATCCCTATTCCCTGTTTCTAACTCATTTTATATATCTGGTTTTAACAGCATACATATATACATGTATGTGTGCATATGCATATGTTTACGTATGTGTGTATACATATATGCATGTATATATGTGTATATGTATGTGTTCGTGTACATTCGCTGTTGCTTGGTGTGCTCAGGATCAAATCTCATGGCAGGGTGGAACCCAAGGAAGAAACTGGTTAAAAATTAGCTGAGAATTTTTTTGTCTCTGTGCCAGGCTACTTCAATGGCTTGCTA
This sequence comes from Trichosurus vulpecula, assembly GCF_011100635.1. NCBI lineage: Eukaryota > Metazoa > Chordata > Mammalia > Diprotodontia > Phalangeridae > Trichosurus > Trichosurus vulpecula. The sequence goes on along the minus strand of NC_050580.1, from coordinate 242,908,277 downwards.
CCAATGTTGTAGAGATCTACATATAGCTGAAGGCCTCAAGCCAGACAACAGTAAAGGCATACCACTTTGACAAAACTAAAAGACTGAGATCTCACTAATGTCTGTGCCTTTTTGCCTTGAAAACTTAGTAAAGTTTATTTCATTGCCTTTACCTTTCTCTATTTCTGAATTCAGAGGTTGGTAACAAAAAATCATTGTCTGATCCCAAACAATTATATAGAACAAATAAATTATGGAGAAGCAAAATGACTTCCTCAACATCACATAGTAATGCACACACACTCACACACACAAATTAATGAAACAGAGTTGGAATAAAAAGTTAGGTCATCTGACTACAAGACTGTGGCTCATTGCATTAGACTACTTGTATTCACATGTGGGCAAAAAATAATCAAATTAAAATAGAATTTGGGGGTTATAAGGAGAATCATGGTTTGTATTCTTTGTGAAAAAGAAAAATCTTCAAATATTTTACAGTATCTACAGTAACTTTAAATGGAATTTCTCTTTCTATCTCTTGCTGTTGGGCTTTGTTAATAATATATAGGAATGCTAAGGATTTATGTAGGTTTGTTTTGTATCCTGCAACTTTGCTAAAGTTATTTAATATTACAAGTACTTTTTTATTTGATTCTCGAGGATTCTCTAAGTAAATCATCATATCATCTGCAAGGAGTGATAACTTCTTTGCCTATCTTAATTCCTTCAATTTCTTTTTCTTCTCTTATTTCTAAAGCTAACATTTCTAGTACCAAATTGAATAATAGGGTTGATAATGGACGTCAGTGTTTCACCCCTGATCTCATTGAAAATGTATCTCGGTTATCCCCATTAAATATAATGCTTGCTGATGGTTTTAGGTAAATGCTACTTATCATTTTAAGGAAGACTCCATTTATTCCTATGCTTCCTAGTGTTTTTAATAGGAATGGATGTATTTTGTCAAAAGCTTTTTCTGCATCTATTGAGATAATTATATGGTTTCTACTACTTTTGTTGTTGATATGATCAACTATGCTGATAGTTTTCCTAATATTGAACGAGCCTTGCATTCCTGGAATAAATCCTACCTGGTCATAGTGTATTATTCTCATGATAAGTTGCTATCATCTTTTTGCTAATATTTTATTTAAAATTTTTCATCTATACTCTTTAGGGAAATTGGTCTGAAATTTTCTTTCTCTATTTTGAGTCTTCCTGGTTTAGGTATTAGTACCATATTTGTGCCATAAAAAGAATTTGGTAGGGCTGCTTCACCTATTTTCTCAAATAGTTTATAAAGTATGAGAATTAATTGTTCTTCGAATGTGAGATAGAATTCACATGTAAAACCATCTGGCCCTGGAGATTTTTTCCTAGGGATTTCACTGATGGCTTGTTCAATTTATTTTTCTGAGAAGGGGTTATTGAAGTATTTTATTTCCTCTCCTGGTAATCTGGGCAATTTGTATTTTTGCAAATATTCATCCATTTCCCTAGGATTATCAAATTTATGGGCATACAATAGGGCAAAATTATTCCTAATTATTATTTTAATTTCCTCTTCATTGGAGGTGAATTCACTCTTTTCATGTTTGATATTGGTAATTTGGTTTTCTTTTTTTAATCAAATTGACCAAATGTTTATCAATTTTATTGTTTTATTTTTCATAAAATCAACTCTTAGTTTTATTTATTATTTCACTAGTTTTCTTGATTTCAATTTTATTAATTTCTCCTTTGGTTTTCAATATTTATAATTTGGTATTTAATTGGGGATTTTCAATTTGTGCTTTTTTTTAACTTTTTTCAATTGCATATCCAATTCATTGATCTCCTTTTTCTCTACTTTATTCATGAAAGCATGTAGACATATAAAACTTCACCTAAGAACTGCTTTTGCTGCATCCCATAAGTTTTGGTACGTTGTTTTATTATTGTAATTCTCTTGAATAAAGTTATTGATTATTTCTATGATTTTTTATTCGACCCACTCAATCTTTAGGATTACATTATTTAGTTTCCAATTTTTTTTGCCTATTTCTCCATGGTCCTTTATTACAAATATTTTTTTTTTTTGCATCATGATCTGAAAAGGATGCATTTAATATTTCTGCCTTTCTGCACTGAACTGTGAGGTTTTTCTGCCCTAGTACATGGCTAAGTTTTGCATATGTGCCATGTACCGCTGAGTAAAAGGTATATTCCTTTCTATCCCCATTCACTTTTCTCCAGAGGTCTATCACATTTACCTTTTCTAAAATTCTACTCACCTTCTTAACTTACTTCTTGGTTATTTTGAGGTTAAATTTATCAAGTTCAGAGAGAGGTAGGTTGAGTTCCCCCAGTAGCATAGTTTTGCTGTTTATTTCTTCCTGTAACTCCCTTAACTTCTCTAAGAATTTGGACGCTATACCACTTGGTGCATATATGTTAAAGTAAAGATATCACTTCATTGTTTATGGTGCCTTTTAGCAGGTTATGATTTCCTTCCTTATCTCTTTTAATTAGATCTATCTTTGTTTTTGTTTTGTTTGAGATTAGGATTGCTACCCCCGATTTTGTTTATTTTTTCTTTAGCTGAAGCATAATATGTTCTACCCTTTTAACTTTACCCTGTGTTTATCCCCCTGGTTCAAATGTGTTTCTTGTAAACAACATATTGTAGGATTATGGTTTTTGATCCATTATGCTAAGCACCTCAGTTTTTTGGGAGAGTTCATCCCGTTCACATTCACAGTTATGATTACTATCTGTGTCTTTTTCTTTATCCTATTTCTTTCCCCCCCATTTATACTTTTATTTCTCCCTTCTACCTCCCTCCCCAAAAGAGTTTTGCTTTTGGGGGCAGCTAGGTGGCACAGTGAGTAGAGCACTGGCCCTGGAGTCAGGAGGACCTGAGTTCAAATCTGACCTCAGACACTTGACACACCTACTAGCTTGTCTGACCTTGGGCAAGTCACTTAACCCCAATTGTTCTGCCTTCCCCCCCTCCAAAAAAAGAGCTTTCCTTTTGACCATCACCTCCCTCAATATTCCCTCTCTCTCAGCCTGCCTCTCTTATCTTGCCCTTTTCCCTTACTACTCCTTCCCTCCCTTCTAACCACCCCCTTTTCTTTCCCATTTCCCCTCCTGCTGCCTGAAGAGCAAGTTCAACTTCTATATTTAACAGATTATGTTATTCCTTCCTTGAACCAAATCTGATGAGAGTAAATCTCAAACACTGCTCTTCTCCCTCCCTTTTTGCCCTCTACTATAATATGTTTTTGTGCCTCTTCATGTGATTTAATTTACTCTTTTCTTCCTCCTCCTTACCTCTTCTCCCATTAAAATCCCTTTGCACCCTTTAATTAGGTTTTTTATCATTGCATTAGTTAATTTATACCCACAGTCTTTGTCTATGTATATCCTTTTTACATGTCATCATAACTATACAATTCTCAAGATTAACAAATATCGTCTTCCCATATAGGAATGTAAACAATTTGCCCTTGTTAAATAACAAGGGTATTTTCCCCTTTTTTCCCCTCAGTTTTCCTTTTTATGCCTCTCTTGAGCCTTGTATTTGAAGATCAAATTGTTGAATGAACTCTGGCATTTTTGTCAATAAGTTCTGAAAGTCTCTTATGTCATTAAATGTCCATCTCCCAGTCTGAAATATTATGCTCAATTTTGCTGGATAGTTGAACTTTGGTTGTGGTCCAAGTTCCTTTGCCTTTTGGAATATCATATTCTAATCCCTTTTATCTTTTAATTTAGAAGCTACAAGGTCCTGTGTGATCCTGACTGTAGTTCCAAGATATTTCAATTGTTTCTTTCTGACTGCTTGCAGTATTTTCTCCTTGGCCTGATAATTCTGGAATTTGGCTACAATATTCTTTGGCGTTTTCAATTTGGGATCTCTTTTAGGGGGTGATTGGTGGATTCTTTTGATGATCTTTACAGTCTGGTTCTAGGGCCTCGGGGCAGTTTTTCTCAATGATTTCTTGGAAGATACTGTCCAGGCTCTTTTTTTCCTCATGGCTTTCCAGTAGACCAATCATTTTTATATTATGTCTCTTGGATCTATTTTCCAGGTCAGTTGTTTTTCCAGTGAGATATTTTATGTTTTCTTTTCTTTTTTTCTATAGATTTTGTTTGACTGGTTCTTCATGCCTCATAGAGTCATTATCTTCTACTTGCCCAATTCTAATTTTTAGCAAGTTGTTTTCCTCAGAGGGCTTTCGCACCTCTCTTTCCATTTGGCCAATTTTACTTTATAAGGAGGTATTTTCTCCTGTTAGATTCTGTAATTTTTCTTTTACCTCTCTAATTTGGCTTTTAAAATCTTCCTTGAGCTCTTCCAGGAATGCTTTTTGGGCTTGAGACCAGTTTATATTCCTTTTTGAGGTTTCAGATATGGGTATAGCATCAATGCTGTTTTCTGAATTTGCATTTTGATCTTCTCTGCCCCCATAGTAAGATTCTGTGGTCTTTTTAACTTTTCTAGTTTGCTTCTTCATGGTGGCTGCCTTTTTCCTGGCTTTTAAAGTGAATCTCTGCTTCTGGGGCACAAGGGGCTCTGTCCTAAGCTTCTTATGCTGGGAACTAGGGGCCTGGTTGCTGGCTTTGTGTGTTGTGGCCTCTGGTTCTGTCAGCTAGAAGCTATATACTGCTGCAGCTCACCTGGTGCTGAGCTGGACCTGGCTGGTGTGTGTCAAGTATTGAGGGCAGGTAAAGTCTTTCTGAGTTTCCCTGGTGTCACAGTGAAGCTCACAGCATGATGTGTGGGGGAGGGGTGGTCCAGCTGCTGGAAGTCTCCTCTTCCCTTAGGGTTGCAGGTGGCCTCAGCCATCATCTACGATGGTGTCTGCTAATTTTCCTGGCTGTGGGAAGGCACACCTGGTGTCCTGGTGCTGGTGCTTGCTGGCTCCAATCCCCTGAAGCTCAGAAACTCCTGCTGATCTACTGAGGTGGGGCTTGCTGGGATGCCTCCCTTCTTGCCCTGGTCCCCTTCATCCACTTCAAGAGGGGCCAGCCTTCTTAGCTTCCCAAGCTAAAAGACTGCTGAACCCCTACTTCTGGCTCCTCTATTCCAGGGTTTTTCCTAGGGCAGTATTCTTTGGGTTATTAAAGGTCAGTACGGGAGGGATGAGAGCACTTACAATTTACTCTGTCATCATGGCTCCTGGAAGTTGAAGAAGGTGAGTTTCAAACCTTTGGTCTGTGGGCTGATAGCCCCAGGAGTAGTTGTTGCAATGGCCACAGGCCTTGCCCTTGTTTCTCTTCCAGCTCAGACAGACTGCTGTCCTGTCCTGAGAGGCCTGGGGGTCACCACTGCAGCCAGCGTTTCATCCTGCTGGGCCTGCTCCCATTCCATTGTGGTTGGGTATAGTCCCACATGCTTAGTACCCTCCCAGCCTGGTGCAACAGATCCTTCTCATCAACCTTCTGGAATGTCTTGGGATGGAAATCTGCCACACTCTGTCTCCTAGTTGTTTTTACCTTTCTCAAATTTGTTCAGATTCACTTTTTTAAGAGGTATCTTAAAGAATCTGTGAGAGAGCTTGGGCATGTCCCTGCTTTCACTCCATCATCTTGGCTCCCACTGCAATTTCTTGAAACAGCATGAGGATGCCAGCTACACTTGGGATAGAATCGGAGAAGGTAGAGTGAGATTATAAAGAAGGACTCTCCAGCTTAGAAAGAAATACATCTAAAGTAATACAAATAACTACAAAGCAATACACCTATAATCTGTGTTTGACCACAAGAATCTCTGGCTTACAAAGCTCCAATAACCAAATACAATCTCCTTTTTTTGACCTTTCAAAGCCATTCACAATCCAACTGTAGACTATCTTTCCATACTTATTACATATTACTCCCATCACACAACATATGTGCCAGCCTAATTGGCCCACTTGCTGTTCTATACACAAGTCATTCTATTCCCATTTCCACCTATGTCTCTGCTCACTTTTCCCAATACCTGAGAAAGACTCTTCTAACTTCATTCAAAATTCAGCTCAAATGCCACCTCTGACATGAATCCTTCCTAGTTACTCATACTTCCCCTAGAATTAACTTATATTTGCTTTGTGTGTGTGTATTGCATCTACTTATATGAGGACATGTTTCTGCTACTAGGATATGAAATCCTTGAGGGTAGAGACTATGTCATTTTTTGTGTTTCTATACCCAATGGCTGGAATGGAACCTGACAAGTAGAAGATACTCAATAATACTTGTTAGTTGATTGTTTGTACTCTGAATATTAAAAAAAACTTCATAATTTTACCTTGAATTATCATTGAAGAAAACTATGTACAAAATTTTCTTTGTCTGCAAGGAATAATTTGATGAAGAGGGAACTCACTTAATAAGATTAAGTCTTCCAGGTTAATTTAATTTATTTATTTTTCATTTAGTCTTTACGCATATGCTGTTAATTAACTTATATTGGTTTTAAAGTTTACAAAGGCTTCCATGTAAATGTCTCAATATACTACCTAGTGAATTTCATGAAAAAACAAAAATGGAAGCATCATTTTTATACATGATTTAGAGATGAGGGAAGTTTAGCATTAGAGAGGTTAAATGACTTGTCCAAAGTCACTTCTACCATAATTTTTCATTATCATCTGTAGTTTTGAAATTGCCATCCTATGTCCTCTTTCTAGGGGTTTGTAACTCCCAGTATTCAATTCTAAATTTGGAGCTTCTTGAATCTTTTCTGTGAAATAGTTTGAAATAAATAAGGAGTTATATTCTATTTTAAAGATGATGTGTGTGGCTCTGAAACCAAGAACATTTTTGTTTTCAGAGCCAACATAAGGAAAGCCATAATGGAATGCTGCAAGAAGAGAATATAAAGGCAGCTTATGATTTATGAGATGTATAGGATTCTTGCCTCTGCATAACTAGGGTATTTGGTTGTATTAAAAGCAGGATCATGTTTGTGGTTACAATATTAGTACCTGGGTAAATAAGGCAGGGATAATGCCTATTTCCTTTTGAAACTCTGACATCACCTTTTTCTGGACATCAAATTCAAGTGTGTTGACAACTTATTATAAAGTACTAAAATGTTAAGATCCTTAACAGTTCTGTATAAAACAAACCCATGCAACTTTTTTTTTACCTTTTACAATAGAGGGCTTATTAGAAATTAGAAGTTAGAAGAGGGCTTGTAGTAAGATACACACATACACACTCATATCTATACAGGTATGTGTATGTATTTGTCTATGTACATTTATGTTTACATATATATGCCATGTGTATGCAAATATTTACAAGTATATGTGTATATGTGTGTATATGTGTATATCTATAGATATCTATCCCTCACTCCTGATTTCCCTAATACTATAGAGGACACCATCCTCCCAGTCTCTCAGGCTCACAACCTAGGAATCAAGTTGGTTTGCTCATTATCTCTCAACCACCATATTTAAACTTCACCAAGTCCTGGTGATTTCACATTTGTAACATCTCTAGAATGTGTCTCCTTCCCTCCTCTAACACTGCCACCATTCTAATGCAGGTGGTCAACACCTCACTCCTGGATTATTGCTTGCCGGAAAGTCTGCCTACCTTGAGTCACACTCCAATACATTCTCCATTCAGCCACTAAAGTGATTTTCTTAAAATACATGTCTGATTGTGTCGCTCACCTACTCAGGAATTCTACTACTAAAGAAATTCTACTGATTTACTATCACCTCCAGAGGTGAATACAAAATATTCTGTTTGGCATTCAAAGCCTTCCATAAACTAACACATACCTATTTTTCCAGTCTTTTTACACCCTATTCTCTGAAAGGTATTCTTTGATCCAGTGACACTGGCCTCTTGTATGTTCCATGTACAAGACACTATCTCTCATGTCTAGGCATTCTCTCTGACTGTCCCCCATGCCTGGAATGCTCTTCCTCCTCTGCTCCAACTCCTGACCTCTCTGTTTTCCCAAACATAAACCTACCTTCTACAGGAAACCTTCCCCAACCTCTAGTGTCTTCACCCTGTTAATTATTTCCTATTTGTCCTGCATATAGCATGCTTTGTTTGCATGTTGTCTCCCCCATTAGATCATAAGCTCCTTGAAGGCAGGGACTTTCAATTACCTCTTTTAGTATCTCCGGTGCTTAGCACAGTGTCTAACACATAGTGTATGTTTAATAAATCTTTATTGATTGATTAATTGACTGACAGTGAACTGCCTCAAAGTATATTTCACTTTGTCTCAGGCTTAACAAGACTGTTTGAATTACAGTATAACTCAAACTCAAACTACCGACTCCTAATGGTAACACAATGATCCTTTATACGTTTATCTAAGTCCCTACTTTGGAGGGTACTGCTATAGACCTGAGGGTCAAAAAAAACTGTATACACTGGTAAGGAGAAAACCAGTTGTGTTGCTATCAGAAAGCAGGGCAAGCAATTGCTAACACCATCGAGACCCTTTCATTCTTTGTAATTAAAACCCTCAACATTGTTGATAAGGGTAATGATTGACATTGAATGGTGTCAAAAATAACTTTCATATCCTAAACCAAATTATGCATAAGGTACTATGGGTAAAAAGCTGGCCTAAAAACCAGTAAGACCTGAATTCAAATCTGGTCTTTGACATATAATGTGTGTGATCTTTAGCAAGTCATTTAATCTCTCAGTTGTCTAGGAAGCTCTCTAAGATATTTAAGTCAGTCAGTGGACAATCACATATTAAGTATCTATTGTCTGCCAATAAGTACAGTAAAAATTGGGGATTGGTTGGTTGTTTTGCTTTCTCCTCAAAGTAGACCAAAATGACCGCTACGTTAGAGTCAAGTTACGATGTGTTCTGTTGTGGCTGTTCAGACCAACATGAGTTCAGAATGCTCTACCACAGGTTGTAAACAAATAGTTCATGTGGGTGGATTCTTTAAATTTGCACATCTCATGTTTCTTTTGAGCTGCTGCAATTCTGCTTTGCTCATAGAGAAAAGGACCTTCTTTGAGGTGGGCACACCATGCTGGATGTCTCCCAAGTCATGCAATCAAATTCCAAAGCAATTCCAAAATTTCTTCAGAAAGACCTTGAGAATATCCTTGTATCACTTTTTCTGATCACTGTGTGTGCTTTCTTTGTATGAGTTCTCCATAAGACAGTGTTTTAGGCAAGCATAGTCTTGGCATTCTAACAACGTGGCCACCTCATTGGAGTTGTGACCTCTGCAGTAGAGTTTGAATGCTTGGCAGTTTAGTTTGGGAAGGGACTACATTGTCCAGTACTTAATCCTTCCAGGCAATGTTCACAATCTTCCCAAGATAATTCAAAAGGAAGTGATTCAATTTCCTGACATGGTGCTGGTATACTGTCCAGTTTTGACAGGCATACAACAATGAAGTCAGCATGATGGCTCTGTAGACCATCAGTTTGGTAGGCAGTCTAATATCTCTTCTCTCTCATACTTTCCTTAAGAGACTCCCAAACTCTGAGTTAGCTCTGGCAATGCACACACCAACCTCAAGGTAAGTGAACTTATCCATAGTATTCAAAACTTCTCCATTTGCCATAATCAATAGTTACACATATAGATGGTGTGGTGAAAGTTGGTTGTGCACCTGGGTTTTCTTGGTGTTAATCATTGGCCAAAATTAGCACAAGCAGCACAGAATGATCCATATTTTGTTGCATTTCAGCTTCAGAGGCTGCATTGAGGTTGCAAAGAAAGTTAAAAAATAGTCCCTGCTCCCAGTGGAGGAGACAAAATCTAACCAATCATATACAAACAAGATAAATGCCAGATACATTGGGGATAGCTTCAGAGAAAGGCATTAAGTTTATGGAGGTCTTCATAAATCATCTCTGTGGAAAGTTTCATTTTGGTTGAGACTACTGATGGTAGCAAGGGAAACTAGAAAGCATTAGAAAAGGTGCTGACCTGTGGTGATAGAGGGAGTTTCCTTATCTGTTCCCTATACCATTGAAAGAAGAGGTAGAGTCCTATTCCAGTTGTTATGTAAAATAGTAGGGTTTGGGGAGTGGCAGAGTGTGCAGAAGAAGCAATGGACTTCAAAAGGTACAGTTAATTTAAAACTGAAGACTTCTTCCTTTTAATTGGCTGGGAGTATCTATGTGCTTGAATTCGCGCAATATCTAAAATAACCTTAAGACTACAGCTACAGAGAGACCATAAGAGGCCTTTATTTGTGAGCTAAAGGCATTTCATTTACATTTGCCACATAGAACAACAAAGAACTTAAAGAGAGCACTTCAGTTGAGACAACTCTGTCATTAGCATAAATATGTAAAGACAATATAATCAGCTTGCAGTACAATTTAGAAAATAGCTCATTACTCAGTGCTGACATTGGACCAGTAGATAACATTGGCAACTGTACATGAAAAGAGCCCGAAGTATTATCAGAGGTATAGAATGTTACCAATTAGAACAAATCTCTAAAAGTAGCTGCTCTGGCTGCACATATTGTCCAGATGCCAGCCACAAGAGTTCTCTATGCATTTTCCTTCTCATAAAAGTTATCTATTCCAACAGTAGTGTGGAAATAGGGTGTTCAAACAGGACTAGAACTTCTAGCATGAGGACCTGCTGAGCCATTTTCAGGGTTACTCCTCTACCTTTGGTGTCCACCTTTGACCCAACTCTCACCTGTGCCTCAAAGAAGCTATAGTACACACGATGGTCACACCATGGTAAAACTGTCTCGGTAGATGGTTGAGGGTAACCAACAGGCCTCAAACCTGTTGATGAGTTGGGGGGATGTCTACCCCAAGCCTTTGAAGACTTCCCTCAATAGAATGGACAGATAAGAACGATTTGTTTTAACATCTATGAAGGTCTCTGAAGCAGGATCTGTGAAGTGTTTAGAACTTGGTCAGGTATTGAAAATGGCTGGGCCATCTCCACTTTTCTTGACTTTTGTATAGCCACTGGACTTTGATGATTCAGGAATAGAGAGAGGCTGATGACTTTGTGTAACACTACCTCACTTAAAACAAATTCATGTGAAAGTCAAGATATCACATTGTGATATCACTGGTCCTCTTCAAAAATGGATGAACAACAACAATCCACATGGGCAGATGCATACTTATCTCTATGGAAAGAAAACTATTTTTCATTTGTTATGTTGTGTGTTTTTATGCTCTTTCTCCTCCTCCTCCTCCTCCTCCTTTTCCTCATCATTATTTTACTTTTCACTAATGCATTTTTGAGTTTGCTTGATTTTAAAAAAAGAACATCAGTGAAGTCTTATGAGCTATAGCTTTGATTAGATGGCTGAAATTAGTTGGCTGAAAATATGCCTTCAAACTTTGATGACTTTTTAGGGGTCTCATTTGTGAGTGAAGGTCAGTTTTTAGGTATAATTCTACTAATCTCACTATCATTACATAAACTAATATCTTCCCACTTTCTACACACTCCTACATGTGAGTAATTTGCTCTTTCTGTACACTTTTTAATGCTAGAATCATTGTTTATTTTGACCTAATAAATGATTTTATTAGAATAGAGATTCTTGGTGTTGGTGTGGGAAGGCAGACAAGCATTGTGATTTGCCCCAGCTACGGCCTTCATCACTCTAAGGATGATGGCACACCATTTAAAAAAAATCCTCTCCTGTGGAGATGGGCCAAAAAGAGCCTAGAAAAGGAGGACAAAAAGAAGGGAAGGAAGAACAAAATCCTCCAAAACTATTACCACTAAATTAAATGTATGTCAAGGAGATAAATAATTACAAACAGAAACTTTAAGTCCAATCTGTCAGGCTTCCTTACCTCATTGTCTATCAGAATCCTTCAATGCTATTTTTAGCATACTAATTCCTGGTTATCTTGTCATACTCATCAGAACTGCCCACTTTTACAAGTGCCTTCTGAAACAAGTAGATAATCCCCTCCTCAAGCAGTTAGTGAGAAATATATAGAATAAAATTAAACTGAATTCATAGAACATGTTATGACTGACAATGTTATTGGAATTCACATTCTTTTAGGGATGGGACAATGTAAATCCTGTGTTAACAAGAACAAGGCAAATACACCTCTTTTATGAATGAGGAAACTGAGGCCCCAAGAAGTATTTGAGTTACCCTAGCTCATACAGATGGTGAAAGTCAGAACTAGAATCATGATGCAGATCCTCTGACTCAAAATCTAACAGTTTTAAACATTAGAGATGAACAAAAAGGATTTACATATTATGAAAGTGTCTACAGGTCATAAGTTCTTACTCAATGAATTTTAAGACCAATGCAGAAATAGCTTTATGAAATTTAGTTTTCAATGCTTCAGAAAGGCTCATTTATTTGCTACTTTAATCCCCACACAAAGTCTGACTACGTCAAACTCAACCACCATCCAACAGCTGCCTAGCATCGAGTTGTCTCCCATTCTTAGACAGCTGTGGATGAAAGATTTCAATTACCAACAAATGTAAGTTGAAAAGTTCACTATAAAGTTTATCTCATGACCACATTGGGAAGCTTTGAATCCAGACTTGCGATGAACATAAAGTGGGATGTAATGGGATGCCACTGCATAAAACAAACACAAATTTGAAAGTGGGATGAAATAAGACGAATGATCATTACAATCATGATTAGTATTGTTTTTGTTATTGTAATTGCTAACAAAGAGTTATGTAAAAGGGAGCTAGGTGGCATAATGGATATAGTGTGGGGCCTACGGCCCTAAAGATTTCAGTTCCAATCTGGTCTCAGATATTAACTAGTTATGTGATTCTGGGTAAGTTATTTAAGCTCTGTTTCTATCAGTTTCCCCATCTGTAAATCGAAGATAATAATACATGCTGCCTTTTGTTGTGAGGATCAAAGAAGGTAATATTTGGAAAGAGCTTTGCAAACCTTACACCATCACATAAATTCTATTTTTATATGTCTACATATGTAGATTTTTCTACTTCTCAAGAGGTGATAGAAAAAGGATAGAGGAAGTCTCTTAGGACTTATGGTAACTGAATAGAGAAAATAGGTGAAGAGAACCATAAACTTTGGATGGCTATGTGATAGCATTTCAACAAAAGGTCATTTCAACATTGTTGGTCGTGCTATTTCATGGGAAAAGGCATGGGCCGTATGAATTGAATGCGGGTTAACGGTTAATTGAGAAACATGAGCAACAAAAGTTAAGTTCTATGACTCCTTTGAGGGGAAACAGCAGAGGAGGCTGAGACAAAAATTGGTATAAGGGCTCTGGAGAATGAAATTATGGAAGTAAAAGGACCCATCAACTGATTCTTCTTACCAAGATTCTATACATGGGTTATTTTTTCTGCTATTCTCACCTAGTGACATATAGTTAGGTTTTGATTTAGTTTGCAAAAGCATAGAATTGGTTAGATGAATGGAATTCTCTAGGCCAAGCTCTCCATTCTCCCAGGACTTGTGCACATTCATGCATAACAAAAAGGCAGTTCTACTTCCTTGCCAGGTCCTGAAAGGAAATAAGGACATAAAAGTACTTTTCTGACTATACACAATGATGAAATGATTGATAACATCAACACTTCTAAGTATGTTTTACCTGGCATAAACTACTTATTTTCTTGCCTCCATCAAAATTACAATGAGTGCCCTACAAAGCCCAAAGTTTCAAACATCCCATACTATTTTCCTGTGATAAATGGTTTTGTCCTGAATGAGTGTATGAATAGTCAGAGAAATGAATAATGATGTTAACCTTAATCTTAGATTGAATGAAGTAATCCTTGGAGGAAATCTCATTCTTAGGAAATAACATTAAGTTTTCCAGTATACCAGGGAGTCATTCAAAATAACTCTCATTTGTACAATACTTTAAGTTTAACAAAATATCTCACAAATAAGGGGACACTTAGTAAGTGTTTACTATGTGCAACCCCACTGTACTCATATTATATTAGTTGATCCTTATAACATTCCTGGGATGTAGATGCTATTGCTATCCTCATTGCATAGTTGAGGAAACTGAGGCCGACAGAGGTTAAGAGATTGTTCAGGGTTATACAAGTAATAAATTCAAATCTGACACCAAATTAAACTCAGGTCTTCCCTTCCTGATTCTAGATTCAGGGCTCTATCTACTGTGCTACCTAGAGCAGAAATAGCTCCCTCAAAACACACGTGAGAGGTGGGTGTTATTATTATATCACATTTACAGCTGAAAAAAAAAAACAACTAGGTCTGAGTGACTAAATGACTTGCCCAGAGTCACACAGTAATTTTCTGAGGTGGGATTTGAAACCAGTTCTTGCTGATTTCAAGTATAGATTCAATAATAATAATAATAATATGCTTATTATGTGTTTACATGATTATCTGTGTATTGTATAGAATATTTATCTCTATTATTGTCATCATACTCATTATCATTACTGGTATTATAGTAGTAGCAATAACAGCCACTAACATTTATATATATATATTATATATATATATTTATATATATATAATATTTATATAGAAGTTTATGATTTACTAAGCACATCTTATCCTTACAACTACCATTAACAGTAGTATTGCTTTAAGAATAACTTCGGAATTATTTGATTATTACAGAAACCTAAATTAACGAAGGGACCTTAAAGGACCATAAAGGACCTATGAAGGAAGACACTATCTGCATCCAGGGAAAAAACTGACAAGTAGAAGTGTGTATAGAATGCTTTTATACATATGTAGATATTTGTGTCTAATGATAGCCATCTTTGGGATGGAAAAGAAGGGAAAAAAAGGAACAAGAAGAAATTTACATGATAATTATGTATTTAAAAGGAATAGAAAGTTGTAACTAATAGGCTTATAGTTTCATGTGCAACCTATTTTAATTATACCATGTTATGGAAATGCTTGTTTTATTCCATAAATTAAAAGTAAAATGAAAAAAGTAGGTGAAATTATTATTCGCATTTTACAGGTATAGAAACTGAGGTTAAGAAAGGTTAAATAGCAGTGAGACTATGAGGCAGCAACTGTACTCAGGTCTTCCTGACTTCAGGAGCTCTATTCACTATTTTACTTAGCTGCCTCATAATAATATTGTCCTACTTACTAAAAATGAAGTCATTGATAGAGAGTTTCCAAAAAGTTGTGTACGTATAAAAAGTTGGATTTACCCTTTCTGATATCCCCTCCTCACATTTTCCACTCTGCCTAGCATAATCATGTTGGACCAAGGAAAAGAGGATGAATTGTGAACTACTCTGTCTGGAATTAGGTCAGGTTCAGAAAAGTGAAGATGTTCTTTACTCGAGAGGCAGACTAAGATAAAATCCTTGATACTTCCGCCACCCCCATCGCCCTCACCCCTGGCTGCCTCTGGACCATTAAGAAAGATAGCACACTAATCTTTTCTTTTTTAAAACATAACTGCTTCCCTTTCTAAGAGATATGATGTTTCTGTTCTACTTGTGTTTAATATGGAAAGTTAGCAGCTTACAGAAGCATTGAATTATGAGATGTCCAGGCTGGAAGAAACTTTTCAAATAACCCTCTTATTTTGCAAATGAAGAAAATGAGTCTCTTTTGTTTTTCTCCCTCTGAATTGAGAATTATTACATCAAAGTCTATGAAGAAACATATAATGTTCTTCCTTCAGGGGTCTAGAAGTTGTCTGTTTTTCTTTTCTCAGCCTATACTGTCCTCCGAATACCCTGAACTATTCAGTCACCCGCTTAGGGGTAAAGCTCATCTTTCACTGCTGGATGGCAGCCAACTCTGCTTTGAACTGTGCAGAAAGAGAGAAGTACTTGATAGCTTTTTATACAGCTTGGTTTGATACCAATAACTCTCGAGTGTGGATGTCAAGGCAACAAAGCTGCTGCATACAAAGAAAGAAAAATCATAATAAAATAAAACCCCTGAGATTAAAAGTGAGTAATCTGTAGAAGGCTGAAAAATCATTTGCTCATTGTTTTTGTGTGGATGACTTTCTCTCTGGGGAGTGGACTAATTAGGGTCGGGGACAAAGACATGGATCTGTTGTCTAATTGCTATTTCTGAAGCATAAATAAGTAACAAATTGTGCACATAAACTGTCCATTTTCTCCTGTGGCTCTCCCTCCTCCCCCTCCTACTCCTGGGGAAACTTTAAAGCTTCAAAATCTTTATACTGTTATTATTTAGCTCTGGCACTTCATTTTCAAATATTTATGGGACCAGGATTATAGACAAAACTTACACTGCATTTGTGAATACAACATTTGCCTGAATATTCTCATGGGATAGGGATGGGGGTTTGAGGCAGAATCTAGGCAAATGGGGAAAGAAGGAAGGAAAGTATTAGAAATATGTACCCCACTTGATTATTTGTCATAATTGACAACTATTATTTTAAAGGTAATTTTGTGGAGAAGCTTTGAAGCCAGCTTCTAGAATGATACTGTATGACATTTCACATCTTTCTTGAAATCATAACATCTACACCAGACTCATCATTTGTTCAGTGTGTGTATATTTTTTGAGCAGGCTCTGAAGGAAGAGAAAGCCACAGATGAGCTTCAAATAGATGGGGCAGTGCCAAAGAGTCAGGCAAACTCATTTGTTTTTCATACTTAGACAAAGTGTAGACTAGAGATGTCTCAGTCAAGTTTAGGCTGGGCAGAACAATGTAAATACAAATTAATCAGAATTCATTGCCAAGAGAGCAGGAATTCCCCCCTCCCCTTTCTATGCTTTCCCAATCATCTAGGCATTACTGTGAAATTTTAAAATTATGTTTTATATCCCACTATCACACTATCCACAGCTGTCAAATACTAATAGTGGTCAGTCGTTCCTGTTTTAAAATAATACAGTCAACTTCTCTCATATGTGTGCCGTTTTTCTCTGCCTCCCTATGTCCAGATAGTTTCCTCTTATTCTACCTTTCAACCTTTCATCCCTTCATATAGAGCTGTTGTCCTAACAGGCTGGCTACATACCAAATTTGTTGGAACTAGGACTGCTGGAATCTTTGAAGTGTTAGACATAAAGCCTCGGCAATACTGAACCTCAAAAAAGAAAACACGATATTATTTTATTCAAAACGGAAACATTTAATGGAACTATTTTAACACAGACATTAGAAGAAACCCTGCACTGATTGAAATGGGTCTGTTTTTGCTCATCTTGGCCCCTTGATGAACCAGTTCAAGTCCACTCTTTTCTCTTCTTTGTCCTCTTTGCACCCTTTTGCTATCGCCAATATTGCCTTGCAAAGCCTCGGCTTTGGATTACTCCTATCATCTACTCCCTTTTGCTCCTATTCACATGTGACTGAACAGAGCTAGAGCTGAAGAAAATTATTCAACCATGCCCATCAGAGTTACCACAGATTGGTGATTTTGTTGTTTAGTCGTTTCAGTCATGTCTAACTCTTTGTGATCCCACTTGGGGTTTTCCTGGCAAAGATACTGGAGTGGTTTGCCATGTGCTTCTCCAGTTCATTTTAAAGATGAGGAAGCTGAGGCCAAAAGGATTAAGTGTCTCTGTGACAATGATCCTCATGTCTATTCTTCTAGTGCTAACCCTTCTGCTCACCTCTATTCACATATCTCCAACAGTCTAGCAGACATCTCAAAATGGATTTTCCAAGCTGAATTCCTTATCTTCAACCCCAAGCCCTTTCCTCTTCTGAACTTACATATTAATGTTGAAGACAAAAATAACACCCTCATCATTTCCATCATCACTGAAGTGTCATCTTCAACTCCTTATTTACTCTCACCATAGTAAATTTGTTATTGATAATATCTCTCAGTATACCCTTTTGTCTTTTCTGGTGCTGTCACAACCCTAGGGCTCGCCCTTATAATCTAATGTCTAGTACCCTAAGTTAATCCAATTGTCTGTTCATCTCCCTGCCCTAAATTTCTGCCCACTATTGCCCATCTTTCAGGTAGTAGATCTTACCATGTCATCTCCTATTCAATGAGCTCCCTAGTTACTCTAAAATGTTATTTTGCATTCAAATATGTTTAAAACCTGGCCTCTTCTACCCTTTCCTGGCTTTTTATACCTCATTCCTCTCTACATACTCTCTGATCCAGTGACAGGAATCCTTGCTTCCCCTCCCCCCCCCTGCAAAAAAAGACCCTCAATTTCTGCCTTCTGTGCATTTTACTACCTGTCCCCCAGCTTTGGAATTAATTCCTTTTATTTTTACCTCTCTGTCCTCACTTCCCTAACTTCCTAAAAGTCTCACTGAAATTTAAACCTTCCCAGTCCTCCTTAATTTTAGTAACTTGCCTCAAGTTCAAAGTCAAGAAATAGGTTGGATAAAAAAGGAAACACACATTCAAGTATAGGAATCTACCTTACCCAATAAGGAAATGAGAAGGGGACAAGAATGGCTAGAGGGATGATAAAAGAAAGAACAGATTAATGAAGGCAATGGTCAGAAGCAAAACAGATTTTTATGGAGGTATACGATAAAAAGAGAGAAGGATACACTGAAGAAAATAGGATGGAGGGAAATACACAGTAATCATTACTGTGAATGTGAATCAGATGAGCTCATACATAAAACAGAAACTGATAGCAGATTGGATTAGGAACTAGATTTCAAAAATTTGTTTTTTACAAGAGATATGCTTGAAATAGAAAGACACACAAAGTTAAAATAAGGGGCTGAAACAGAATTTTTATGCTTCAGCTGAAATAAAAAAAAAATAGCAGGGCTAGCAATCATGAATTCAGGCAAAGCAAAAGCTAAAATAGAATGAATTTACCAAGATGATTATGGAAACTACGTTTTGATAAAAGATACCATAGACAATCAATTGATATAAAAATTCTATGTCAAGTTTCTCCGACAAAGGCTTTATTTCTCAGATATATATATATATATATATATATATATATATACATATATATATATATATATATACATATATATATATATATGTATATATATATATATATATATATGAGTTTGTAAAATTTGTGAATTTGTAAAAATTACAAATTTGTAAATTTGTAGGAAAAAAAGAGCCATTCTTCAATTAATAAATTGTCAATGTATGTGAACAGGCAATTTTGAGAAGAAATTAAAGCTATCTATAGTCATGTAGGAAAATGTGATTTAAAACAACACTGGAGTATGTATCAGCAGCACAATATTCATAGCACCAATGGTGACTAGGAATATGCTGGCATAGTTCTGAATAACAAAATATAACAGACTCTCTATGGAAGACAGAACCAGAACATTTATTCAAACACCAGAAAACCAAATCCCCAAACCAGAAAATTAAATCCATTAAAGCAGCAAAAAATTTTATTCACATTATTACTACAGGGGGCACTGCCATCTCCAAGTCCTCCCCCTGCTAGGGCCTTCCCTCAAACAAACACTCACAGCACAGTTGCCTGCCTGCTTCCTCTCTCTCTCCCTCAGTTCTAGCCAGTTTCCTCTATTCTGTTCCACCCTTCCTGCTCCACCCTTCCTGTTCCACTCATTCAGCAAGCTCCTCCCACCACAGGCTTCATGTAATTTAGGCTTCCATGTGACTTAAGCAGGTCACATGGGACTATTAATGGATGGGAAAGACCTTTAGATTTACATTACCATTACAGGGTACAACTTCATACCTATGAGAAATGAGAAATGCTAGAAAGGATAAGGAAAAATTGGTACATTAATGAATGGTTGGTGGAATAGTGAAGTGCTCTGAACATTCTGGAGAACAATTTGGAAATAGATCCAAAGGGCTTTTAAAAAGGAAAAATAATAGTCAAGGAAGGAAGCCTAGCAGTACCTGATTTCAAATTATATTACAAAGTTCAAAACAATCTGGTATTGGACAAGAAATAGTGTGGTGGATCAGTGGAATAGACAAGGTACACAATATACAGAAGGAAAAAAAACCAGACAAGATCAATCTAGTGTTTGATAAACCTAAAAATCTATACCTTCTAGGCAAGAACTTAATATTCTATAAAAACTGCTAG
This sequence comes from Trichosurus vulpecula, assembly GCF_011100635.1. NCBI lineage: Eukaryota > Metazoa > Chordata > Mammalia > Diprotodontia > Phalangeridae > Trichosurus > Trichosurus vulpecula. The sequence goes on along the minus strand of NC_050580.1, from coordinate 242,888,369 downwards.
GAAAACTGATAACTAATCTAACAGAATCCAGTAAAAGACCAACATCTCACACAATATATGTGAAAATAAGGTCAAAATGGGTACATTACTTAGACATAAAGATTGATAACATAAACAAAAGAAGGAAGCATAGAAAAGTTTACCTGGTATATCTATTGATAAGGGAAGATTTTATAGGCAAACAAGAGATAGAGAGACTCATGGAAATTAAAATGCACAATTTTGATTACACAAAATTATTAATTTTTTTCCCCCACACACCCAATACAATGAAAGTGAGAAAGCGGGAAACTAGGTGAAAAAATAAAGCAAGGATCTCTGATAAAGGTCTCATTTCTCCAATATATAGGAAACAGAGTCAAATATATGAAATAAGAACTATTCCCCCATTAATAAATGATCAGATGATAGGAACAAAATATTTTAAGAAGAAATCAAAACTATTAATAATCACCTGAAAAAATGCTCTAAATCACTATTAATTAGAGAAATGCACATTAAAACAAGATTGAGGTACCAACTCATACCTATCAGATTGGCTAACGTGACAGAAAAGGAAAATGACAAATGCTGGAGTGAATGTGTTAAAAATAAAGACACTAGATTGGCATGGGCTTAGAGCCAAGATGGCAGCATAAAAACGGGGACTCACTTGAGTTCTCCCCCAAATCCCTCCAAACCCCTACAGAATCCATGAAATGACAGAGCAAAACAAGTCTCTAGACCAAGACACCCTAGATGTTTGCTGGGAAGGGTCTATCACACCATACGGGGAGTGGAGTGCAGCCCAGCTTAGCAGCTCCAGGACAGAACAGACAGGTGGAGCAGGCCTCAGGGCACTGAATCACTGGCAGCTGTGGTGGTTTCCAGGTTTCTCAACCCACAAACACCAAAGACAATGGAGCAGGTCAGTGGGAAAAATGTTGGACCTGGGAGAGAGAGGGGCACAGTCTGGCCCCAGCCCCAGGGTGGCAGAGATGGCTGTGGCAGTAGCAGTAGCAGCAGCAGTGATAGTAGTGGCTGCTTCCAGAGCTCCAGGCCCACAGAAGGTAGGGGTAATCAGGCAGCTGATGAGAGTGGGAATGTGGGGATCTCTTTGCTAGTGCTGAGGCAGGGTTCTCTTGCTTTGCCCTGTATGAATCTGGGTCACAGTCCTGGTTGACAGTCCTTGGGAGAGGAGGAGTGCTAGTGTGTCAGAACTTGTGGTGACTGTGGAGAGGGAGTCCTTCTGGTAGTTACACAGCAAAAAGGAGGGCTTGCACTCATAGACAAGAGCACAGGCCAGGAAAGGAGTTATCATACCACCTCAGAATAGAAGTAGCTCTAAAAACAGCAGTGCAAAACCCTGAAGCTTGGGACAGAGCACTCTACACTCTGAAATCAGTCATACCCTTATGAAGAGCTCAAAAGTCAACTAATTGCCTGGGGAAATGAGCAGGCAGCATGAAAGGACTCAACTATAGAATCTTACTTTGGTGACAAAGAAGATCAAAAAAAATATAGCCAGAAGAAGTCAACAAAGTCCTACATCAAAAGCCTCCAAGAAAAATACTAATTGGTTGCAGACCATGGAAGAGCTCAAAAAGTATTTTGAAAATGAAGTGAGAGAAATAGAGGAAAAATTGGCAAAACAAATGAGAATAATGCAAGAAAATCATGAAAAATGAGTCAACAACTTGCTAAAGAAGACCCAAATAATACTGAAGAAAATAACACCTTAAAAACAGACTAATTCAAATGGCAAAAGAGGTCCAAAAATCCAATGAGGAGAAGAATGCCTTAAAAAGCAGAATTATCCAAATGAAAAAGGAGCTTCAAAAGATCACTGAAGAAAATAATGCCTGAAAAATTAGAATAGAGCAAGTAGAAGCTAGTGACTTTATGAGGAATCAAGAAATTATAAAATACAACAAAAATGAAAAAAAATGAAAGACAATGTGAAATATCTCATTGGAAAAGCTACTGATCTAGAGAATATATCCAGAAGAGATAATTTAAAAATTATTGGACTACCTTAAAGCCATGACCAAAAAAAGAGCCTAGACGTCATCTTTCAAGAAATTATCAAGGAATACTGCCCTGATATTCAAGAACCAGAGGGCAAAATAGAAATTGAAAAAATCCTCTGATCACCTCTTGAAAAAGATCCCAAAAATAAAATTCCTGGGAATATTGTAGCCAAATTCCAGAGTTCCTAGGTCAAGGAGAAAATACTGCAAGTAGCCAGAAAGAAACAAATCAGGTATTGTGGATACACAATCAGGATAATACAAGATCTAGCAGCTTCGATACTATGGGATCGAAGTGCTTGGGATATGATATTCTGGAGGTCAAAGGAGCTAGGATTAAAACCAAGAATCGTCTACTCAGCAAAACTGAGTATAGTACTTCAGGGCAAAATATGGATTTTCAATGAAATAGAGGACTTTCTTTTTTTTGTTTGTTTGTTTTGTTTGTTTGTTTGTTGGAGGGGGGAAGGCAGGGCATTTGGGGTTAAGTGACTTGCCCAAGGTCACACAGCTATTAAGTGTGTCAAGTGTCTGAGGCCAGATTTGAACTTAGGTCTTCCTGACTCCAGGGCCAGTGCACCATGTAGCTACCCCGAAATAGAGGACTTTCAAGCACTCTTGATGAAAAGACCAGAACTGAATAGAAAATTTGACTTTCAAATACAAGAATAAAGAGAAGCATTAAAAAAAAAGGTAAACAGGAAAGAGAAATCCTAAAGGACTTATTAAAGTTGAACTGTTTACATTCCTACATGGAAAGATGATATTTGTGACTTATGAGACCTTTCTCAGTATTAGGGTAGTTGAAGGGAATATACATACATACAAACACACACACATATACATGTATACATGTATATATGTATATAGACAGAAGGCACAGTGTGAGTTATATGAAGGTATGATATCTAAAAAAAATAAAATTAAGTGGTGAGTGAAGGATATATTAGGAGAAAGGGAAAGAGAGAGATAGAATGGGATAAATTATCTCACAGAAAAGAGGCAAGAAAAAGCACTTATAATGGAAGGGAAGAGGGGGCAGGTGAAAGGGAATGAGTGAATCTTGCTCCCATCAGATTTGATGTAAGGAGGGAGTAACATACATACTCAATTGGGTATCTTACCCTACAGGAAAGTAGGAGGGAAGAGGAAAAGAGTTGGGCTATATGATAGAAGAGAACACAGATTGGGGGAGGAGGTAGTCAAAAGCAAACACTTTTGAAAAGGGACAGGGTAAAGGGAGGAAAGTAAATAAAGGGGGACAAGATAGGATGGAGGGAAATATGTTTAGTCTTTTGCAACATGACTATTATGGACATGTTTTGCATAATGATACATGTGTGGCCTTTGTTAAATTGCTTGTCTTCTCAAGGAGGATGGGTGGGGAGGGAAGAAGGGAGAGAATTTCGAGCTCAAAGTTCTAAAAACAAATGTAAAAAAATTGTTTTTGCATGCAACTGGGAAATAAGATATACAGGCAATGGGATATAGAAATCTATCTTGCCCTACAAGAAAGTAAGGGGAAAGGGGACAAGGGTGGGAGAAGTGGGATGACAGAAGGGAAGGCAGACTAGGGAAAGGGATATTCAGAATACATGCTATCTTGGGGTGAGTGGTAGGGTAGAGACTGGGAGAAAATTGGTAACTCAAAGTCTTGTGGAAATTAATGTTGAAAACTAAAAATAAATTTTAAAAAATAAATAAACCATTGGCATTGATCTAAAAAATTAAAGACATGAATATACTATTGTTGGAGTTGTGAACTTTTCCAACCATTCTGGAGAACAATTTGGAACTAGGTCTTCAAGGCTTGAAGACTGTGTAAACCCTTTGACTTAGCAATATCACTAGTAAGCATGTATTCCAAAGAGATCAATGAAATGGGGAAATGGTCTATTTGGACCATAAATATTTATAGTAGCTCTTTTTGTGGTAGCAAAGAATTGGAAATTGTAGGGATACCCATCAATTGAAGAACGGTTGAATAAGTTGTGGTATATGATTATGACAGAATGCTACTGTGGCGTAAGAAATGATGAGTGGAATAGTTTCACAAAGTCTTGGGAATTCTTATATGAATTGATGCAGATGTACTGAGCAGATCCAGAACATTGCAAACAGTAACAGCAGTATTGTAATGACGATTAATTGTGAAAAACTTAACTACAGTGATCAACAAATATATTGATCCAGAACAGTTCCAAAGGCCTTATGATGAAAAATGCTACCCACCTCCAGAAAAAGAACTGATGATCTCTGAATGTATATTATAACTTTTTTTCACTTCTTTTGCAAGATAGCTAATATGGGAATGGTTTTCATGACTTCACACATAAAATGGAGAACATATTGCCTATCTCCTTCATCGGTAAGCAGTGCTGGAGGTGAAAAAAGGAATCTTAAATTCAAAAAAAGAATGTTAAAATAAATAAATGCATTAAAATAAATATATAAGCATATACAAAGAGAAGTCTTAAAGGAAATCTATGCACATATATTAGATCTAGTAGGAAAAGTAAAAATAGAAAGTATCCACTAATCTCCTTCCTAAAAAATCATAAAACCAAAAACACCCATGAGTGTTATATATGATAGCCAAAGCTTTCAAGGAAAAGGAAATTATACACATACAAACATACATAATACACACACACACATACATACTCATGTGTTTGTGTGTATATTACAAGTAGTCAAAAAATGCCAAGGAAACAAAATCAATGTCACATGAGTTCAAGGTACAATTACAATAAAGGAGAAAATAAAAACTCAGAATATTCTAAGATAAATAAGGTAAAGCCTTATAGTCAAGAATAACTCTTTTCCCCAAAACTTAAAATCTTACTGTAGAAAGAATTGTAATGTCAGGGAATTTCAAACTTTGTGAATGACTACCAGAACTGAGCAGAAATGTTTAACTATAAATGAGGAAGTCAAGACACACCTAGGAAGGTATATTCCATTGAATAATTAGTAGGGATAAGTCAAGTGTTTCTTCAGAATCCTAATGCCTTCATGAAGTAAAGAGGAAAGTAAATAAGACTAATACTTAATCTGATCATCCTTTATTTTGTACTTTTGTTTTAAATAAATGAGAGTGAAGGAGGAGGGAAATGAATACAAAGAAATAAGATGTGAAAGGAGGAGAAACTTTCTATTCCTATTCTATTATATTAATATGTTGTAGTGTGTCATCAGAAGAGTATATAAAACAAATCCATAAAATAATTGATATTTCTATATTGCAATAAAACCAGAGGAAACAAATAGAAAGAGAAATCATTAAAAATAATGATAAATATATAGAATATATTTAGGAAGTTGTCTAAGTAGGAATACTCAAATATAATGATTCAATTTATAATATTTTAATAAACTAAAGGAAGCAAATAATTGGAAGATATTCGTTACTAATGGTTGGATTGGGTCAACATAAAAAATCATAATACATCTTAATCATTAATATGTTCATTCATATGACGTAGACATCAAATAAGTAACTCATAAGTTGCTTTATAGAGTTAAACAAAATGATAAAGTCTTTTGGAAAAATAAAATGTCTACAAACTCATGGGAAATAATTTTAGAAGGTAAGAAGGAACAAGAAATAGATCCTTCAATTTTCAAAATACATTATAGGACAGCATTTCTTAGTATTATTTGATATTGGTTAAAAAATACATATATAAGTATTTCAGTGGAACTTTCTAGGTAAATGTGAATAAAAAATAATGAGACTTTAGATTCCAATATTCAATTATTTCAAGAATATTAATACTTGAGATAAGATTCTTGTTCCACAATGACTGGTGATAAATCTGTTCAACAATTGGTCCCCCCCCAAAAAATGGCCACCATTGAAATAAGTTCCAAATGGATAAGCAACCTAATATGAAATGGCACATTATGTTGTCGAATGTTGGAAAATAGTTTTAGCTAGAACCAGAGGGTAAAAAGAAATGGAATGAATCCACTGATTGCCTCTTGAAAAAGATCCCAAAAGGAAAACTCCTAGGAATGTTGTAGCCAAATTCCAGAGTTCCCAGGTCAAGGAGAAAATATTGCAAGCAGCTAGAAAGAAACAATTTGAGTATTGTGGAAACACAATCAGGATAATACAAGATCTAACAGCTTCTACATTAAAGAATCAAAGGGCTTGTACTATGATTTCCTGAAGGTCCAAGGAGCTAAGATTAAAACCAACAATCACCTGCCCAGCAAAACTATAGGGGAAAAATGCATGTTCAATGAAATAGAGGACTTTCAAACATTCTTGATGAAAAGACCAGAACTGAATAGAAAATTTGACTTTCAAATACGAGAATCAAGAGAAGCGTGAAAAGGTAAACAGGAAAGAGAAATCCTAAGGGACTTATTAAAGTTGAACTGTTTACATTCCTAAATGGAAAGATAATATTTGGAACTCATGAGACCTTTCTCAGTATTAGGGTAGTTAAAGGGAATATACATACCTACATACATACACCATATACATATATACACATGTATACACATATACACATGTGTATATAAATACACATACACATATACACACATGTATATATATATACACATGTGTATATAAATACACATACACATATACACACATGTGTATATATATACACATATGTGTGTGTACATATACATAGAGAGAGAGAAAGACAGAGAGAGAGAGGGCTCAAGTGAATTGAACATGAAGGGATGATATCTAAAAAAATAAAATTAAATATTGAGAGAGGAATATATTGGGAGAAGAAGGGGAGAGATTGAATGGAATAAATTATCTCACATAGAAGCAGCAAAAAAGCTGTTATAATGGAAAGGAAGATGGGGGAGGTGAAGGGGAATGTGTGAACCTTACTCTCATTGGTTTTGGTTTAAGAAGGGAAAAACATATACACTCAATTGGGTGTCTTACCCTACAGGAAAGTAGGAGGGGGAGGGAAGAAGGGAAGTAGGATGATAGAAGGGAAGACAGATTGGGGGAGGGGTAGTCAGAAGCAAGCACTTTGAAAAGGGAAAGGATCCAAGGAGAAAATTTAACAAATGGGTGATGGGATAAAATGGAAAGAAATATAGTTAGTCTTTCACAACATGACTATTATGGAAGTGTTTCGCATAATGATACATGTATAACCTATATTGAATTGCTTGCCTTCTCATTGAGAGTGGGTGTGGAGGGAAGAAGAGAGAGGATTTGGAACTCAAAGTTCTAAAAACAAATGTTAAAAATTGTTTGTACATGCAACTGGGAAATAAGATATACAGGCAATTTAGTACAGAAATCTATCTTGCTCTACAAGAAAGTAAGGGGAAGGGGGATAGGGGGTTTGGAAGCAGGGTGATAGAAGGGAGAGCAGAATGGGGAAGTGGGCAATCAGAATACATGCCATCTTGGGGTGGGGGGGAAGGGAGAGATGAGAAAATTTGTAACTCAAAATCTTGTGGAAATGAATGTTGAAAACTAAAAAAAAAAAATCTTAAAAAAAGAAAATAGTTTTAGTTAAATTTCCTGATCATCATGAAGGAGGGAATTTTTAGCCAACCAAAGAATAGGGGAGATAAGAAAAAAAGACAAGTTTAATTGCATAAAACAGAAAAACTGTAAAATGAACAAAATAAATATAGTTAGCATATGAAAGAGATCTTTCACTGGAAGAAAAATGATTATTGTATCCACTCTTTCTGATAACAACTTGATATGAAAAATATATGAAGAAAAATAGCATGTAAGTATTAATAACATGTATGTGTATTATATTTCATAAACGTATGAGATGAGAGATTGTATTACAGGCCTTGATGCCAAGAAGACCCAAATTCAGATTCTATCTCTGACACAAAGTAACTGCATATCTTTGGGCAAGCTACTTAAACTGTCAGTATCCTAGTCCACTCTCTCATACTATGGTATGGAAAAGTTCCCAACACATATAGGTAGAAAAAGTGTTCTCACACGTGAATTTTTTATACCATAGGAAATCTTAGTTTCAGTCTTTGTTCTGTCCATATTTCCTGAATATGACCAACCAAATGCTATTTTCAAAAAAACAATCACTCAAATGACCTGAATACACAATTCTCCCTTGAAGAATTGCAAACTGTTATCAACCACATAAAATATTGTTCCAAACCACAAATATGAGATGTGTGTATTAAAATTTTCTGCTTTCACTTCATAATGAGCAAAAACTAGTGATAGGAAGGTAAAAATAATGAATACTGGAGGTCCTTTCATAACACAGGCAAACAGATAAATTTGGTTGACCTATGAATTGGTCCACCTGTTCTGGAAAACAAATGGGATTAAGCTTTTTTTTTTTAATTTTATATTTTCACCTTTCAACATTGATTTCCACAAGATTTTGAATTACAAATTTGCTCCCCATTTCTATCCTTCCCCCCACCCTAAGATGGCATAAATTCTGATTGCCCCTTTCCCCAGTCTGCCTTTCCTTCTATCACCCCACTCCCCAAACCCTTATCCCCCTTCCCCTTACTTTCTTGCAGGGCAAGATAGATTTCTATACCCCATTGCCTGCATATCTTATTTCCCATTTGTATGCAAAACAATTTTTTTACATTTGTTTTTAGAACATTGAGTTCCAAATTCTCTCCCCACCCATCCTACTTGAGAATACAAGCAATCCAACATAGGCCACAATATATCACTATGCAAAACATTTCCATAATAGTCATGTTGTGAAAGACTAATTATATTTCCCTCCATCCTATCCTGTCCCCCTTTAGTCACTTTTCTCCCTTGACCCTGTCTCTTTTCAAGTGTTTGCTTTTGACTACCTCCTTCCCAAACCAGGCCTCCCTTCTATCATCCCAGCCCCTTTTCCCTTTTCCCCCTACTTTCCTGTAGGGTAAGATACCAATTTATTTTGTATATTATTCCCTCTTTACATCAAATCTGATGGGAGCAAGATTCACTCATTCCCTTTCACCTACCCCCTCTTCCTTTCCATTATAAGTGCTTTTTCTTGCCTCTTTTCTGTGAGATAATTTATCCCATTCTATCTCTCTCTTTTCCTTTCTCCTAATATATCCTTCACTCACCACTTAATTTTATTTTTTTAGATGTCATACCTTCATATAACTCACACTGTGCCTTCTGTCTATATACATATATATGTGTATATATATATATACATATACATATATATATATATATATATATATATATATATATATATGTTTGTGTGTGTGTGTGTGTGTGTGTGTGTACTCAGTTTTGCTGGGTAGGTGATTCTTGGTTTTAATCCTAGCTCTTTTGACCTGCAGAATATCGTAGTGCAAGCCCTTCAATCCTTTAATGTAGAAGCTGTTAGATCTTGTGTTATCCTGATTTTGTTTCCACAATACCAGAATTGTTTCTTTCTAGTTGCTTGCAATATTTTCTCCTTGACTTGGGAACTCTGGAATTTTGCTACAATATTCCTAGGAGTTTTCTTTTCGGAATCTTTTTCAAGAGGTGATCGGTGGATTCTTTCCATTTGTATTTTACCCTCTCATTCTAGAATATCAGGGATGTTTTATTTGCTAATTTCTGGAAAGATGATGTCTAGGCTCATTTTTTGATTATGGCTTTCAGATAGTCCAAAAATTATCTCTCCTGGATCTATCCTCAGGGTCAGTCATTTTTCCAATGACATGTTTCACACTGTCTTTCATTTTTTTTCATTCTTTGGTTCTGTTTTTATAATTACTTGATGCCTCATAAAGTCACTAGTTTCTACTTGCTCCATTCTAATTTTCAAAGGAGTATATTCTTTGGTAGTCTTTTGGACCTCCTTTTCCATTTGGCTTATTTTGCCTTTTAAGATATTCTTCTCCTCATTGGCTTTTTGAACCTCTTTTGCCCTTTGAGTTAGTCTATTTTTTTAAAGTGTTGTTTTCGTCTCTTTTTTGGGGGGTCTCCTTTAGCAAGTCATTGACTTATTTTTCATGATTTTCTTGAATCACTCTCATTTCTCTTCCAAATTCTCTTACTTGATTTTCAAAAGCGTTTTTGAGCTCTTTCATGGCCTGAGATAAATTCATATTTTTCTTGGAGGCTTTTGATGTAGGAGATTTGATTTTGTTGACTTCTTCTGGCTGTATGTTTTGATCTTCTTTGTCACCAAAGAAAGATTCTGTAGTCTGAGTCCTTTTATGCTGCCTGCTCACCTTCTCAGCCAATTACTTGACTTGTGAGCTTTTTGTTAGTGTATGACTGGTTTCAGAGTGGAGAGTGCTTGGTCCCAAGCTTCAGAGATTTTGTGCTTCTGCTGATTTCAGAGCTACTTCTATTCTGAAGTGATATGATGCTCCTCTCCTGGTCTGTGCTGTAGTCTGTGAGTGTAATAACTCCTTTCTTCCATATAACCACTAGGAGAACTCCTTCTCCACAGCCACAACAAAGCCCTTCTATACCAGCGTTCTTCCTACCTCAAGAACTGCCAGCCAGGACTGTGATCCTGATTCAAATACGGCATAGCAAGAGAACCCTGCCTCAGCACCAGCAAAGCAATGTCTGCACTCCCACTCTAATTAGCTGCTTGATTCCTCCCACTGTGTGGGCCTGGGGCTGAGAGCAGCTGCCACACTGCAGCTGTTGCTGCAGCTGTTACAGCAGCCACTTCCACCATCCTGGGGCTGTGGCTGGATGATGCACTTCCCTCACCCAGATCCAGCAATTTTCCCACTGACCTGCTCTGTTGTCTTTGGCGTTTGCAGGTTTGGCACAGTTCAGTTATTCAGGGCCCTGAGGCCTGCTCCACCCTATTTACTCAGTGCCTAGTCTGTCCAAGCAAGGCCCATGCTGGGCTGTGTTCCACTCCCAGCATGTTGTTAATGACCCTTCCCAGTGACCATCCAGGCCATCCTGAGCTGGAGACTTGTTTCCCTCTGTTATTTCATGGGTTCTATAGCTCTAGAATTTATTTAGAGTCATTTTTACAGGTGTCTGGAAGGATTTGAGGGAAAGCTTAAGTGCCTGTTTTCAAGCTGCCAGCTTGGCTCTGCCCCCTCTACCCCCCATCATGCTTTTAAATTGACTAAAATTTTTACATCCTTTAAGCTAGAGATTCTACTGTTAGGCATATATACCAAAGAGGTCAAAGACAGAAATGAGTAGACGTGCACATCAAACGAAGGGAACCAGTCACCTGAGGAATTGTTTAAAAAATGTTATATATAGAAGATATAAATTATTGCTGTACCTTTAAGGTATGACAATAATAAGAAGTCTCAAGGAAGTTAAGGAGATATATGATTGACACAGAGTGAGGTAAACAGGATCCTGTTTACTTTGATGAGTACATCAGTTTGAGTGGAAAAATCTTTAAATGAAATCAAACATTCTGTGATTATAATGTCTAAGCTTGCTTAGAGATGAGATGCCAAAATGTACCTACCTCCTTTTATTCGAAGATGGAGGATTATGGTTGTGGAAGGTTTCATATAATGTTACATAAATTCAATGTGTCGTTGGTTTCCTGGACCTTATAAAAAAACACACCCAATTAAAAAAGATATTGTAAGGTAAAGTTCATTAGGTAAAAAGGGAAAATAGATCATACTCATAAATAAATGTGTCATAACATCAAAATGCATCAAACATGAAGCCGAGGCATTTTTTAATCACATTTGACAATTCTATGAGCTCTCAAATGTCATGTAACACCACTAAACTATCATTCTGAGGACTCTCTGGAAAGGTACTTTGGGTGGAACTGGTATCATCCGCCTAATTTCTCCTAATGCTGTGCAATAGCTATAGCCAATTTTGCAGCTCTCATTAGCTTTGTTTATCTTACATCACAAATGATAAATGTAAAATGCTTTGAATTGCTTTACACAATGCATTGCCTTTTTCCTTCCTTCCTTTCTTCCTTCTTTCCTTCCTTCCTTCCTTCCTTCCTTCCTTCCTTCCTTCCTACCTTCCTTCCTCTCCTTCTTTTTCTTTCTTTGTTTTTGGATATGGGTGCATTACTTCACACTAATGATTCTTTCTAAACTGGAGGCTTTTGTCTATTTTCCTGGAATCCTATCCAAGCGTTTTTAAGAAATGATGAAATGAGAGCTCTTATCTCATATTTCAATCCCTCAATATTATTTGCGGAAACTAAAAATGGCCAATTATTCCAACTGCTCATTGGTAGGCCAGTTGTGTTAGGAACTGGTCTGATTAAAAAAAATTCAACCTTTTTCTTGCGTACTCAAACTGACTTTGCATAGATTTATATGGAGTTCTTGTGCTTTATTAATTTATTTTATTTGTTATTATTTTTAGAGGAAATGAAAGACATAACACTAAGGCAATCGTTAGGAGAGATCAGTGAAACAAATTACATTCAACGAACTGTCAGCCTTTGCTGTGCATATCTACTCATTAAGATGATTGCTGGGACTGATGCTCACTCTGAAGTGTCCATGGTTTGCTTAGCTCTTTGAGCTTCTGGCAGCATTTATCCTACAGCACTGCCCCATCCTGCATTCAATCTTTTAGCAAAGGAAGTTACAGAGAGGAAGAGATCATTCAAGACTCCCATTAGCATCAATAGATTTCCATACTTTTTTTTCTTTTTAATAACTTAACCTTCAGGGTTTGTTTGACAGTTGCATTTACAAAAGTAAAATCTCCACCAAAAGGCATTTATGTGTAAGGAATATATATGCAAAGATACATAGCAAATATTATAATTTATATTCAGTAACTCCAATTGCCCTTTCTGTATTTGTTATCTTTTTTCCCCCAGATACTTATATTCTTTCCTTTCTCTTTAAAATGAGACTTCTCTCAGACTTCTCATTCATACCAAAGTGTAAATGACTAACCATAGCTTAAAATTGCATCCCTCCAAGATAAATTTACATTTTAATAAAAATAAAATTTCTAAGCTAAAAGGCTGAAGTTTCTATGTAATATTTCAGGTATCTGGCAACTAATTTAGATGGAGATGGGAACAAAGGGACATCTTACATTTTCTATTTATTTCCATACCCAAAATAGATCAAAGAAGGAAGATAATGCTCTATGTGTGCAAAATTATTTATAGCAAATAACTCAAAACTGAAAATATGACCATCAGTAGTGGAATGATTGAACACATTATAGTGTATATAATAGAATTTTATTATGACATAAGAAATCATGAAGATTTATTATTTCAGAAAAAAAAATTGGGAAGACCTGAATGAACTGATTCAGAGTGAAATGAGCAAAACCAGGAAAAAAATTTTATATTATAGCAATAACACCGTAAGGACAAACAATTTTAAAAAATGAAAGAAGTCTGTTCAGCCATTATTCTAGATGATCAATACTGAAAAATGATGCTCGCCTCCTGACTGAGAGAGATGGAAGACTAAATACGCAGATTGGACACACATTTTTCATCATTGTCAGCATGGAATTTGTTTTTTGTTTTCTATTTTGTCAGTAGTGGGAGATGGGAAAGCGAGAGAAAACAGATGCTTGAGAATTGAAAATAACAGTAAAAATAAACAGCAACATTCACTAGTAACTTATCCTACATCTTTATTGTCACATGGAGCTAATCACAAATTCTTAAAGACTGTATAAGTGGAACACAAATTGTCAGATTTTAATCATTTTGATCAATCATCCAATAAACAAATATTTAAGTGCCTACTATGTGCCAGGAGCTATGCTAGGCACCAGGGAGATTACACACACATACACACACACATACATCTATATGTATATATACATATATGTAGATATATGCATATAGGTGTGCATGTGTATATACATCTATCTATATATTATAAAATATACATACATACACACACAAAGAGTAAAATACTTATGATTCCATGTAACTTGTTATTGCTGTTATTAGTTGTCCTTCATTTTCAAAAAGCACGCATAACATCATGGGGTGATGTCTTGACTTGCCCATGCATTGCATTTAAGGGAGGGAGAGTTGCATAAAGTTGTCAGCCTTACTCTCTTCCAGAGTAGTCTAGTAGTAGGACAAAGGTCAAGATGACTAGCGATTGTCCAGGATTCAGTGGATGACCTTGACATCTTCAATATTTCACCAAGGTCTAAGCAGTCCCCATTGCCTACTTCAGCCACCTTCATGGATGTTGGAACAAATCCTTCACATCTGCCCATTCCACTGGGGGAAGTCTTCCCATGCTTGGGATAGACATCCCCCTAAGTCACTGACAGCTTTGAGGCCCGTGTAATAACAATGTTGCTGGCAGCTATTGTGGAGGTGAAAGACCAACAACAATAGTACACAGGAGGATTACTAGCATGGGTTCTTGGATCTGCTTTTCTAAGGAAGGCAACTTTAAGGGATTAACAATCTTACTTTAATTAAACATACATATACAATTCACTTAATTCAGGGAAAAAGTCAACTCCCTGAACTCCAGAGCAAATACAAACAGAAACTACAAACATACATTATATAAACAGAGCAAATAACACACAGATATCAACAAACAGGTCTCTGTCTGACCAAAGAACCACATAGTAACCAGAGAGAGAGGCACCAACATTTGGATTTTCAAAGCTCGGGGGCTCCAGCAGATACCCAGAGTCTCTTCTGATCAAATCACACAACACTCTTCCAGTGAATGAGAGACCCAAAGGCAAAATGCTAACCTCAGAGCTCTTATACCCTGTTCAGGGCCCTGAGGGCTCAGAGACTGTTTAGCAAAAAGGTATGGGGCATGGGGCCTCACACCTAGTTAGTGAAAGGGTATGGGCCTGCTTCTCATCAGGCCTCCCTTTGTTAGCCCCACCTGAGGCCTATTCAATGGGTGGGAAAGATCTTTCACTTATAGACTGCCCTTAGAGCCAGTAGGTTACCTTCAACCTACTTTAGCCAATCTCCTGAGAGACTGTATCAGGGTGTTGCTGCTGTACATATTATAGCTTCTGGAGTCACAGGTGAGAGCTTCATGAAAGGTGGACCATAAAAGTGAATAGCACCCCTGAAAAGGACTTGGTAAGCCCTAATACCAGAGACACTAGTCCTCCTAAACCATACACCCCTCCAAGGAAATTACATTGTAACTAGAGATATAAGAAACACACACACTTACATGCTTCTCTCCAATATTGTTAATAATCTTCTAACTTGATCTTTTTTAAAAGCCTTTTTCTATATTACCTTTTAACAATGTTAGCCACCATTTCCTTTTACTACCTAGCAGACGGTGCTTTCTAACTCTCTTTTGCTGAAATACCATTCTATTCTTAGCTGCTAAGTTTCTGAAATTTCACCAAATCAGTTTAATGGTGTCTTTGCTGCTATTCAAACTCATGATCTAATCTACTATCTCAACTCTTCTTCAATTTTATTTCCTTTTCATCTGAAAACAACCTATTAACAAATCCTTGTTTTACAAGACACTGAACTAGGTAGAACTGGGGTCATCTAGAGGGTTCAAAAATGTGTCTTATTTCTTTTCTTCTTGGAGATTATATTCAGAGTTTACAAAACATAAAACTATATCTGTGCTAAGCACCAGAAGAAAGGTACAATCACAGTTATAGGAGTTCAGAGAAGGAATAAATCATAGCATCATTTTGTATTGATAAGATTAGGGAAAGCATGATAAGCATCATCATACTGGGCTTCAGTGAAAAGAATAATATATAGTCAGTGAATCTAGATTAAATCCCAGATCTGCCAATTGGTAGCATTGTGACCTTGGAAAAGTCCCTCAGTTTCCTCATTTGTAAGATGAGGGGATTGGAGTAAATTACTTTTTAGGGCCTGTATGACTCCAAATCTAAGATCCTATGATCAAATTCAACTAGTGTATTATCATTGTTTCGTAAGAAACCAAAACTAATACAAAGTGATTACATTTGTCAAGCTTCATGATAGGTGCTGGGGATACAAAACTAATGAAAAATGAAACTGTCCTTGGCCACAAGGAATTTATATTAAGTAAGAGGTAATACATGTACAAAGATAAGTGAATACAAATGATGCTTATTTTGTGATTTACAGACTGAATTGTCATTTCATTAACTGTAGAAACTTTCAAAGGTCATCTATTCTAATCTTCTAAGCAATTCACAAGTCTCTTTTACAACATCCCTAAAAGGTATTCTTTCAGTCACTATCCTTCCATTTACTGACAATGAACTTACCAATTCATGAAATATTTTCAATGTCTTTATTTGAACTGGGAATCCACATATAACTAATATTGAGATAGTTGACATTCTTAAGACATTAAGATAGGGGCATGTTGTCAAATTAGGAAGACAGATATGAGTCACAGATGTGAGAAGTAATGAATAATTCAGAATGACATAAAGTTTTAAGGATTAACAAGCACTTCCCACAAAACTCCTGGTAAATATTCTTACGCTTATGTAACAAATAGATGTATTGTGGTTAATATAAATGAAATGAATTGTCCAGGGTCACAAAGCTAATAAATGTCAAAACTAGAACACAGGTATCCATCTTTTGACTTTAAGCCCAACAGTCTTTGAAATACATCAGAAAAACCTATAATTTATGCATGGTATATTCAAGCTATGTCCTAGTTCTTTGAAGCCATTTTGGGAGGGACTCAGAAATTTCCCCAGGGGGGGAAAAACTTCCTCCCACAAAATACCTTTTTCCCACAACATCCTCATAGGGGTTCCTCTCAATGTGTTAACATCAAAGAAATGCATTCCTACACACATGTATGAAATAGCAAATCCACTATGGAAAACAAAATCCCTCCAGCGAAAGTTAACAGATATATTGCAAAGACTTTCCTGTTTGTAGCATGAAACCCCAACTTGAAATTAGGCCAATTAGTTTATATCACCACAATCATAATCACAATCACTTATAGTCTCTACTAGAAGGCTTTCAATTGGTCTAGAAAGGGGAAAGCCTGAAATATTCCAGGGAAAAAAAATATAATCTTTGGAATATGCAATTAATGAAAACTGTACAACATAGTGAAAAAGGTCCATCACTAGAAAATTCAGTCATGAAACATTACATTTTGAAGAAAGAAGCTGTAGAATTTTAGAATATCATCTGAAGATCTGAATGGCATTATTCCTTGATGTTGTGAATAAATATGATGCTTCCTGGTACTCTCTTGCTCATTTCTTAGTGAGGTGCAATTAACACTTTCTATGATCTGAGAGCCATTTGTTAGAAGACTGCCTAGAAATGAAAGGGGATCTATTTTCAAATGTCATTTATATTTGAAAATGGACAGAAAATAAACTGTCCAGATTGGACCAAATGTTCACAACCTTTGTTCCCACCTCAACAAAAAGTCACTTTCAGGCTTTCAAAAGATATATTATTCCTCTGGAAGGGATAAAAAAGATAACTGAAGTATTATTGTGACATCTGTCAAATAGATTTGAGAAAACCTTCTGATTCCGTATTATGAGGTTTTGTTTTTATTTTGCTTTGTATTATTATGTATTGCTTAGATAAGAATTCATCCCACCAAGAAATAATAGTTATAACAACAATTATTATTAATAACCTGCAGGTGACCAGGGCTGGAGCTATCTGGGAGGGAAGCCACCTCCCCTCAAAGACTGACTTTTTGACTCACAAAAATTATAATAATTATTATTATGGATTGGTCAGTACTTAGGTAAAATTGGGAAATCATAGTTTTGAACCAAATTTAATAGTCACTTTCTATGGGCCTAGAGCTGAGATAAGATTCAAAAAAAAACTGAAAAAAAGATACATTTTTCTCATGGTATCTATAATCTACTTAGAAGACCAAGACATGGGGACAATTCTGGGACATAGCAAAACTATGCATATGATCTGATTACGTAGCACCGGCTCAGATGCTGAGAGAAATTCCAAGAAAGGAAAGGTCGAAATGAGGGAGAGTTGGTAAGAACACTGTCATGTTAGAAATAAGCCTCAAGATAGACCTTGAGTATTTTATTATTGTTGCTGTCATTTGATTTACATAAATAATTGGTGCTGATATTCTAGAAAGACAAAAACAAAAATGGATTTGGCAAGAGATAAGTAAAAGCTAGTTGATATAACATATGGAATAATGTATACGCCATTGAACTTGAAGTCAGGAAGATTTAGAATCAAAATCTCATTTCAGATGCCTAAACCCTTCGTGAGCTTTGGTAAGTTCTTTAACCTTCTCCAGCCTCAGTCTGTTCATTTGTAAAATAAAGAGAAGCTAGATTTGGTGGCCTCTGAGTTACTTTTCAGAACTAAATATATCATCCAATGATCATATGGAGTTTGAAATTAGACAAAACAACACCAGTGTTGTCCTTTAGCAGGTGAGCAATATAAAGAAAATGGTGTTTGATGATATATGCCTTTATTAATATCTCCAGGATGAACTGCTGACTCATCTCTAAAGGATACTCTTTCTTCTTCCTTCCCCTTTTAGTCTCCCTTTTATGTATTATCTTCACCCATTAGAATGTAAATTTCTTGAGGGCAGGAAGAAACTAAAAGAACTCATACTATAAGATAGGACTCATTGTACCTCATCATGTTGTTTCTAAACTGATAACTATCTTCAAATATTTTTAAGCCAGGCATATGAAAATGGCATTCTAATCTGTTTGGCTATAGCAGGTAGGGTTAAGGATCATGGGCAGAAATTACATAAAAATAGATTCCTCCTCTGGGTATGAGGAAAAATATTAATTATAAGGGCTATCCAACTGTAGAAGGGGTTTACACCAGGATATAGAGGGTTCTACATTAATCAAGGTCTTCAAACTAAGGAATTGTGGCCACTTTGAAATATTGCAGAGGGTATTTCTTTTTAGATCTCTATAGAACTAGAAAACTTCTGAGGGTCCTACCAGCTCTATATTCTATGATTTTGATATCATTAAGCTAGAGGTAGTAGTTGAAAATGAGCAGGTAGGCGGTACAGTGGATGAAGTTCTGGGCTTTGTGTCAGGAAGATTCAACTTCCTAAATTCAAATCTGGCCTCAGATGCTTAGCAGCTGTGTGACCCTGGACAAGTCATTTAATCCTGTTTGCCTCAGTTTCCTCATCTGTAAAATAAGCTGTAGAAGAAAAGAAACAACTTCAGTATTTTTTGCTAAGAAAACCTCAAATGATGTCATTAAGAGTCAGACATGACTGAACAACAAACAAACAAATAAAGCTTTGGGAATGAATGTACTCTTTCAAATGGCATTAAAGTCAAAGAATATCAAGGGAAAAAACTTTCAGTGATGACTCCAATTTAAAATAAAAAAAATGAAATGAGAGTCCAATTAGTGAGATAAAAATAGTAGAACAAGTTACATGGACCGTGAAAACGATTTGCAAAAATTATACCCATGAATCATTTTTTTTTCTGTCTAGAATTTTTTTTGTTATTATGAAACCTCAAAATGGCATGGCAAATTATAGAAACAGAATTAGTTGGGATCTTAGAGGTCAAGAGTATAATACTTGTCTGAAACTTGAAAAACAGAAATTTAGTTATTTCTTAAAGACCTCTAGTTTTGGAGAACATACTATAACCATAAAAAGCCAACTCTATTTTCAAAATTCTGTTTGTTAGGGAGATCCCACATCTGTCTTTCTTTATGTGTCATACATAACATCGAGCTAAATAAAATTTTATAATTTTGTGGGCAGGGACCAGTAAACAAAAGATCTTGCTTAAGTGTCATATTCATGATGAGGGATAGAGGTAGAGATTTCTTTGGAAAGATATGCGTAGGCAGATTGAAGAAAACCTTGAATGGCAAACTGAGGAATTTGAATTTTATCTCTTAGGCATTTGGTAGCCATTGGATATCTTTGGACAAGGAAGCAAAATCATGAAAACATGACATATCACACTAAACATAAGTCAGGACCACAAATAAATGAGGTAAGCCACAATAGCCTTACAAAGAAGAGTCAAATCCCCCAAAACATTAGTGTAGAACCAAAATGATAAAGAAAGAGAACAAGAAATTAAACTATCTTAAAGGGAATAATACCGGACTAACAATATTATTTGCAAAACCATTTTAGGCAGATAAGCATTATATGACTGTACATTAAGGAAAAAAAAAGATTATCCTGGAATTGGAATGCAAGCTGAAGAGAAGGAGGAGGCAGCAGAAGTAGGAAAACAAGGGTAGAAAATCAGAGGTGGCAAAGGGAACAGGATACCTTTTCATGAATGAAATGTTCACCAGCTATTATCAGACACGGTTATTATGCTGACTTGTACAAATTATAAATATCTTTTGTAAGGGAGGCATTCTACTTAGAAATTGGGGGCAGCTGGTGATGAGTAGGTTAGTAGATTGTAGTAGATATCAAAAAGTAACTAAATAAAATATTTGGAAATGCACAAAAAGATAGCAAAAATGATATGGAGAGGATACAATATAAAAATTTGTTACTACCTTGTAAAATTTAGCATACATACTGAGTTTTTGAAAAACAAACTGTTTCTCAATCTCTTATTCTTTTTGTATATGGAAATATTTGTATTTGTCATCGATTGCTGATTTCACCATTAAAAATAAAGAGAAACAAAGTATGAATGATGGGGGTGGGGGAGACACTGATGTTCTTTCCAATCTCTAGAACGAATGACAAGATTTATTTACCTTTTCTCCTAGAGTTTTCTTCATCTTGCCAAAGGATATATTTTACATTTTCTAATTTTTTTTTTGTAGATCCATTGCAAAATATCAGTTAACAAGAACTCAGTTACCCTGAGTTTTTAGCATTGTGCCCTCCAATTTTAGGAAAATAAAATGAACAATACCAAAATGAGACAATATAAGAGTTGTTTTAATTGTTGTTCTTTGTTTTGTTTTATTTTAAGAAATTCACATTTCTATAGTGATTTAAGACTTACAGAAAACTCATGATTGGCTACTGATACTGATAAAACTACTGTGGTGTCCTTTTTATTTTTTTTTGAAGGGGGAAAGGCAGGGCAATTGGGGTTAAGTGACTTGCCCAAAGTCACACAGCTAGTAAGTGTGTCAATTGTCTGAGGCCAGATTTGAACTCAGGTCCTCCTGACTCCAGGGCCGGTACTCTACTCACTGCACCACCTAGCTGCCCCTGTGGTGTCCTTTTTAATGGAGGAAAATACTGAGATTCTGAGATATTAATTAATTTGTCTGTAACCATAGAATTGCCAAGTGATAGACACATAGATCAAATCCAAATGTCCTGACAAAACCCAATGATCTTTCTTCACTGCATTACGTAACCCAGAGATTATAACCTGCAGCCAATACACATTCACCCTCATCCACTTGACCTTCTATATATATATAATCTACCTGCATGTATAGAATACCATGTTCAATGAGAATTTGTGTGTAGAGGCAAGCGATAACTTTGAAACTTGTTCAGTTTGACAGTATTGAATTAAGATTAAATTATGTTCACAATAATCTATTTACCACAGCAAAAACAAAACAAAATTAATTTAAAAAAATTATTAGCAACTTCAATAAGAGATGGTCCTTTTTAGCTAATCTTTAGTTACATCTAAATCCAGTTAATTATACTACTTTATTCATAGATAATTCCAGTTAGTCTTTTAAAAAAAATGCTTGGTGATGGATGGGTAACAATCCCAAAGAAAATGATTCTCAAGACTGTTATAAATATAGTTTGATCATTATAATTCTAAACTGGAGTTTGAAATACATCAGTGACTCTACAATTTCGATTGTTTGAGGTTGGTTGAAATTCACTTTTCCTTCTTCATTTCAAAATATCTTATGATTTAAGAACTGCCAACCAGTATGTTTTATTTTCATTTGTACTTAATCAAAACATACATGTGTAACATTACCTTGATGTTCATGAAGGATTTTAGCTTTGGTAAGTTATTTAAACCATTCTCTTTTTGAACTAGGAAATGACATTCTGCCAAGAATGCATGTACAAGGTTCAGCATTTCAGAACCGACAACCTCTTTAAGAAGTCTTTATCTGAGAAAGACAACAACAACAAAACTTTCCCTTACCTCTCCAAATGCATTTAGAGGATTGACAACAGTGATGTAACTTGTGGAGTCAGGCTGCACACTGCGTGAAAAGGATTGAAAATTCATTTTGTGGGCGTTGTTAATTGAACTGATGGCAATGGTTGACAGAGTAAATGGTTCTAATTGTTCACCATTTCATGCAGGGAAGAGCTTTCTCAGTAAATAGAAAGCTTTGTTTCTAACCTCATTTAATGGAAACATAGCGTATGAGAAAGCAATGTGCCAACTGACACTGGGTGTAAAATATGGCATTTCATATACTTTTGTTCAAATGTCCATCAACTGACATCTGTCAAAGCAAACTCCTGGGATGGCTTTAGAGCAGATCAATTTTCCAGCACCAAAGAATTTAATGAGCTCTCTTATATGCAGCGTTGGTTTCATTTTTATGTGTGTGCTTGCAAAATAACCTACTTTTCTCAAAGCATTAAAATATTAAGTAATTCAGTAAATAGTATGGACCGATTAGTATTTGTGTGTGCCTGTGTGTGTTTGTGCTTATATATATATATATACATGCATATGTATATACGCATATATATATGTATATATGCATATATATACATATATATATATACATATACAGAGAGAGAAAGAGAGAGAGGGAGAGAGAGAGACAGAGAGAGAGGGGAGGGAAGGGAGAGATGTGGATACAAACCTTGCTCTTAAGGTTAAAGACAAAATTATAGGTATAGCTAGGATTATCATCGAGGTCTACTGAGTTAACAGGCTAAAAACTACTCTTGTTCGTATAAAAACTTACCAGTCAATATGATCTTCACATTACTTCAACTTATATAATCATGCATGTATATGTATTTGTGTTTTCATGCATGTAAGTCTGTGTGAACATATAATTATGCATACAAATGTCCTGGTAAAAGCTTTTTTAAAGATTGGAGGGATATTACCTACATCAAAGGCATGTCAATTCCATTTAAGCTATTAACATCCTATCCCTCCCACCTCTAGCCTCCTTAAAACAGCTTGCTTCCTTTATGCTTTCTTTCCAATTTCTAACATCCAGAACACTTAAAAATAATTATAGTTAGCTATAATTTACAGTTAATTCACTTCTTAGAGTGAATTATATGTTCACACTCTCAATTCACCCAAAATAGGAAATTTCAATGCTTTGTATAGTCTTTCTGTGTCAGATGCATGTGGTTTCTCACTTTATGCACTATTTCTTGCAATTCTGGAACCCAAGAAGTAGCCGCCTTTACCTCCTGTTTTCTTGAACCATCATCCAAGAACAAACTGGCTTTTAACATCCTTCCTTGACACCTTTGTCTCACACTCAGACTTGCGGTAAGGATGTCAGGACTGCTATATTTATTGTCCCAGTGACTATTTAATGACAAAACAATTACATTCTTAACTACTTCAATTGTTTAAAAAATATTTTGTCATTTTAAAATCATAAACCACATCACCCAATGAAAAATATTTAAGGGGATAAGTACAATTAATATTGGGACTTAATTTGTGATAAATTTGTGGTAAATTTCAGAATTTTAAAACTGGAAAAGCATCATGAAACTTGTCAAGGTGTTTTTTTTCTTTTAAACTGAGTATAAAACTAAGAACTGGAGGCAGGGAGTGACTTGTCCAAGGCAGATATAGAATTAACAGCATTAGCATCTAGCATTCCTTTAAATCAGATTTCACAGGCCAAAGACAACTCCTGCTAATATAAAAATTTACCACTTAATATAATCTTCATGTTCTTTCCCTGATCCCATGTTTTGACTACTGGTTCAGTGTTCTTTGAATCATGACATACTACTTTGTTCTAGTTTGCCTTGAACTCTATTCTTGAGAAATGCAAATTAATGGCATATCTGGAGAGTGGTCAGATGTTATTTCCCATATGGAAGAGACAAAGGAGCCTGCATCTAAAGTAGTTGTGATTAAACATAATGGAAGTGCCCTAGGGAAACCTTGGGTCATGTATAGACATTCTGTAACTGATTCCAGTCTGCTGACCACATGATGAATACAAGCCTCTTTAACTGGCTGTATAAGTCAAAATGGAGGTACTTTCATAAGGCACTGACCAGAGCATCAGTCATTTTCCTCGGTTCTCTCTCTCAATGCAACTCTTCTTTTAGCTTTGCTCCTTCACTGATAACATTCAGTGAGAAACAATGATCTAAGGGAAAGTGTTTTGGGCTACCTCCATTCTCTCACTGAAAGGCTACAAGTTACTGCTTACTCTGGTATCAGTCCTCTTGGTTGTTCTTTCTTTCTTTTTTGTTTTTTTTAAGCAAAGGATTCTGGGTAATATGATTTTATAAGTTTGAAAGAAATAGGAGAGTGAGCCACCAAGGTTCAAAATTCAAGGATACTGGGAGCTCAAGTCCATGACAAATTTTACAGTCACTCATCACCAGTGCCTTGAGAGGAAAAATAAAAGTACCCTTTGGAACCCAGCCCAGTGATAGTTGGGAAAAGGATTTATTCATCAGTAATGCCACATTTGCACATAGCCTTGGTGAGACCAGAGCTATGTATAAAGTGTACAAAGTCTGATCCTATTGTCCATCAAATCCCAACGTTGGGGGTGAGGCAGGGATATTTGTACCCTTGTTACTGTAATATCTTGAAAGTAAAAATTCCTTTGCAAAAACTAATTGATGCTAAGTGGTTAATTGGAAAGGAAGTACTAGTCATTCACTGCTGGTTACAGTTGGAAACACAGCTAGCAAGGGTTTGAACAGTTGGAATAAAAGAAGAGACATACCAAATCTTCAGAGATCCCACTATTAACTTAAGGTTGGGGGTGAGGTGGAATGTAGCCATCTGGCTATGGATAGTCAGCCAGACTGTGCTTGTTATACAAACATGTGTGAGTGGACACAGACACACAAAACATTGACACACAATTAGAAAATAAATTGACGACATAATTTTTCCCAAATAGAAATGGCTTTGGGGTTATTCCATTAGTATTTTCATTGTTGATGGGACATTAACTATTTAACACTGATGATTAAGTTGATTATACTCCGGCTTTACTTATTATTCAGTTCTATTCTGAAGATATGATTTATGAAAAGAGGAATCAATTATTATTATAACTATTATTATCACTTTCATATATGTGCAATCCAGTGAACTCATCTGTTTAGAGGGATGTACTAACAAGGCCAAAGACATGAATTTTATGTTTCAGATTCATTTCTTTTGCTTTATTTCTAGTTCACTGTCTTTCTTTTCACCCTCTTCTCAAACTAGCATCTGTCTTACAAATACACACCACTGGTCACAAAGAAACCTGGGCAAGAGAGTGTATGATCAGTATTCCTCTTCATATAAAACAAACATTAACACGTAGTGATATAGAATCAATACTGTAATTAATACTTTTTCACATAAAGATGCTGAAACGTAGGAAGGAGAAAGTATATTCATCAGCAACAGAACTTGTCTGCATTCTCGTGGACAGTGTCCTATGGCTTAAAATCATGTCTCCTACATTCTTCCTTCTTATATCTCTTGAGCTTGGAATGTTAGGAGAGTGTTTTTTTTTTTATTTTTTCCTACTAGAGGACTAACTTATTCCCTAACAGAATCTCAGTCAAATTCAACTTCTCAATTATGGAGGCAATATGTGAGGGACACTGGATTAGAAGGCAAAAGATGTAGTCTAGGCCTGAATCTGCTGCCAAAAAACTGGAAATATTAGAGCTGGAAGTGTCTTAAGAGGGAATTCCTAAAACCAATAAGAAGAAAAAATATATAAAAAATTAAATAGATATTGCAAAATTACAAAAAATAAGTTTACCTCTCCCCACAATCCCCCCAAAAGAAGAACCGAGAAGACACCTCTCTCCACTCATTTGTAAAAGTATTGTGTAGGCAGGGTACATGGGTATGGAATGTTGCATATAATTTTAGATTATTAATTGGTCAGTTTTGTTTAACATTTTGCCCTATGTTTTAATGTTTTAAGTGATATTTCTCTTGGAGAAGAGGACAAGGAGATACAGAGAAATCAAGCAGATATAAAAACAAAAGATATTAATTAAAATCTTTTTTTTAAATTCCTACATTTTAAAATCTACCTATCAAGTGGTTATCTGCCTCTGTTTGAAATCTTCTTCTGCATTGGAAATTTGTCCTTCCTGAGGTAGCTCATTTGACTCTTAAATAATTAGAAAATTATAATTTATATTATCTTCAAATTTATCTTCCTCGAATTCGATTAAGAGGTCCTAGTTCTTCCTTCTGAGAGAAAAAAAGGATATTTCTTTTGTTTTTTCAAATAACTTTAAAGACAGTTATCTGTCATCACTGTCTTCTCTTTGTTAAACTAAATATCCTTGTTTCTTTTTATGACATATTTTGGTGTCCATATTGGTACTCCCTTTTAAATGAATTTCAGCTTTTCAGTGTGCTGGGGAAGCAGCACATTATAGGGGAAAGAATCCTGTCTCTAGAGTGAGAGAATCTAGTTTCAAATTCTGACGCTGGCTCTTAATACCCTCCATTATCTTTCACAAGTCACTTACCATTCCTATGACTTGCTCAGGGTCACACAGCTATTAAGTATCTGAGGTTAGATTTGAACTTAAGAAAATGAATCTTCCTGACTCCAGGGCCCATTCTCTATCCATTACACTACCTAGCTGCCCTCATTTGCCTCCATGCCCTCATATGTAAAATGAGCTGGAGAAGGAAATGACAAACCATTCCAGTATCTTTGCCGATAAAACCCCAAGTGGGGTCACACAGAGTTGGACATGACTAAAACAACTAAACAGCAACAACAACAACTGTCATTCCTTTACCTCAGTGTCCTCATATGCAAAATACCAGCTCAAATTATATGATACTATTTAGAAAATATTGAAATTTGACATGATACCTTAGGTATAGTCTAGCCATGACGGGTTGCAATGGAACTATCTTTTCCCTTATTGGGGCTTGTCAATGCCATATATTGTAAATTCAGTTCTATATAGAGTACACCACCCATTAAAACCCCCAGTTCTCTTTTACATGAAGAGTTATCTATTCATCTAGCCCTAGTTTTTCTTGTGCAGTTAGTTATTTAAATCCAACTGTAGGACTTTAATCAAACTTTTATACTTACACTTATTAAATTGTATTTTCTTAGATTTGATCTATTATTCTATCCTGTTTAGGCCTTTTTGGTACCCAAACCTGGATTACAACATGTACACCATCCCTCATTTTGGGGGTATGTTGAATAGGTATGCCATTTTGAAGTGACTTCATCCAACCAATTCCTAATTTACTATCACTTAGTCCATGTCTTTCCATATTTTCCACAAGAATATCATGAAAACCTTTGTTGACTATCTTGCTGAAGTGCATATTTATCTTTTTTATGCCTTCTGTCTGATCTAGCACTTTAATGAACTTATAAAATAATGACTAGAAATTACTCTGACATGACTTTTTGCTGCAGTGATGCAAGACAATCCCAAAGAATTTATGATGAAGCATACTATCTTCCTCCAGAGAAAGAACCGATTGAGTACAGACCAAAGCATACTATTTTCACATTCTTTTTCATTCTTTTTCTTTTATTTGAGTCTTCTTATACCAAATGGCTAATATGGAAATTTTTTGCTTCATTACACATGTATAATCTATATCTGACTGCTGTCCATCTCAGGGAGGGGAGAGAGGAGAGAGGGATATAAGTTGGAATTTGAAACTTCAAAAAAATGTTGAAAACTTCTTTTAACATGCAGCTGGGGGAAAATAAAATGTTCTGTATTGTAAAAATTAATTCTAGCATAGTATGTGGAGTTTATATCAAACTAAGTGTCCTATGGTTTTCATTATTTACACTTTCCTCTTTTTGAAAGGCAAGATAATTGTCTATCTCTAGTATTTGGTACCTTATTATATACCTCACTTATTCTCTACAATTCTTCTGATTTCCTTCTTTTCTCCTACTCTAAAGCCTCTGAATGCTACTAGAGAAATTTATAGAAGTGTCACATGGGCCACTACAAGTTTCTGAAATCCTGTTGGCCCTTAGAATGGCCCAAACATTTATTTTCGAAGCACTTGCTGGGACAGAATGCTCCAGTTTCACAGTGTATTATTTAGTATTTTTCTCCTCCCACCCCTGCAAAAAAAAGAACCCCAAACCCACTATCTCTTTTCTTGTAGAATATGCTTTTAACTTTATTAAATTCAATTCAATGGAATTTGTTAGATCCTGGAATTGCTATTTCTTATAACCAGAATTCACATCAAAGTAGAAGTGTGTGTGTATGTATGTGTGAAAAACTTTAGGCCCATATATCAACTGATTGGTAAATGAAATTAAAAACACTATAGTGAACTCTGTAAAGAATACTTCTTAATTAGGAAATTTGTACAATATGTCATTTACCTATATTGAGAAGACCAGTTACATTGATACAAGAATCCATGAAAAAGTATCTTCTCAAATGGCCAAGTAATACTCATTAAAAAAGCGAAGTTTTTTCACTGCCTAATTTATAACTTTTGAAAGTTAGTGCATTGTAACAACACTGCTAGTTGCCGCTACTGTGGCTGAATAAAGCCTATAACATCAGCACACAGGAGGGCTACCAGCACAAGTTCTTCAATCTGCCTTTCTAAGAAAAGCAACTTTGAGAGGCTTACAATCTCACTTTAATTAAATGTACATATATCATTCACTCAGTTCAGGGGGAAAAGTGAGCACTTTGAAACAGTTACCAGAGAGAGAAGCACCAATATTTGGATTTTCAAAGCCAGGGACTCGTTAATGGCTACCAAGAGTCTCCACACCAATACTCTTCCAATGAGTGGGCCCCAAGCAAAACGCTAACCTCAGAGTGTATATACCCTTTTTTCAGGGCCCGAGGGCTTCACACCTCTCAAGGGCTTCACACTTCTCATGACCTAATTATCAAAAGGGTAAGGGCCTTCCTACAAACAAAGACAAGACTTAATCAAAGGCACTTGATTGCCTTGGTGCTGACAAGGATTCCAAAAGAAAAAAAAAAACAGTAAAAACTCCCACTTTGATTGCCCTTAGACACATGAAGAATTGTCCAGGAGCTAGAAGCATCTTAATTGAAGTTTTGCCTTTGACACAGACTAGGATACAAGAAGGATGGCCAACTTGCATTAGTAGAAGGATTCTTTTCATCCGAAAATTAATAAATATCACAATGAAATCACAGGTCCAAACTGAATTCCCTATCACTTATGTGTTCCATATTAAGGCTTAGAGGCAAAGGAAATGGTGTTCCTTTTTAGCCTTTTGTGCTACATTAATACTTGTTAATTCATATTTCAACACACTGTAACAATATCAGCTTCAAAATTCCCTTCTCTTCTCATTATAATTATCTACTTTTCACCTGAAGACACACAATTAAATAAAATCTTACCACATAGACTCTGACAGCATCCAAATATTATAAGAAAGTTCAGTTCATTTCGGCAGGTATCTTAGTTTATCACAATGCGGTGTTCAAAGACAATTGTGAAAGGATTTGAATTTTTAAACTTTATCCCCAAGGATTTCTCCATTAGTTCCCTTTTAGTGTCCATTTATTGCATAGTGGTGACCTTAGTTTTTTTTTGTTCTTCTTTAAATATATATTTATTGATATATTAGTTTTTACATCACCTCAATTTTCCTCTGTATTCTTCCTTTCCCTTTATGGACATGGTGGTGGTGATGATAATTTTGAAAGGAGATAAAATAAATTCAGTAAAGTTAATCAACATACTGCAAAAATAGAATATTATATGGATACATGTAATGTCTCATACACATTGTTCCTACCTGAAGAGTGAGGAGATATCTTATTTTAAGACATTATAGCATGTTATATTTGACATCTTATTATGTCTTCTTTGGGGGCCATGTTGTTCTTCATAATTTCATAATTTTGTCCTTTTGTCCTTTCTATTTATACTGTTATAGTCATTGTGTACATTGTTTTCATGACTTGGCCTATTTTATTTTACATCAGTTCCTGTGTTTCCATGCTTTTTGTGTATCAATCTTGTCCATTATTATTTATAGCAAAATGATATTCCACTACATTCATGTAATAATATGTTTAGTCATTTGCCAAATTATGGGAATCTGCTTTGTTTCCATTTCTTTGCTTCCACAAAAAATATACATAATTATTTCGATTTATCAAATTTTGTATTTTTTTTATTTTTTGATTAATTACTTATTTGGGGCTTTTGCCTAATAGTATGGTTTGTAGACAGCAGACATGGATATTTTAGTCCTTTCATTTGTATAATTCAAAATTGTGTTTCCTAATGATTGAAACCCATTCCTTACTTTTAACAACTCTTATAACAATAACTATTCCCATCTTTTGTTTCCTTTGCCAATTTGGTGACTGTGAGGTTTAAACTCAGGGTTGTTTATCTTTCTATTTTATTGTTCCTGATAAGGAAGATTCTTTTATTTACCTATAAATAGTTTTCAATTACTCTTTTGAGAACTGCTTATTCATATCTTTTGACCCCTTCTGTAACAGGGAACAGTTTTTGGTCTTATGTATTTGTTAGTTGTCTTGGTTATCAAGCTCTCATCAGAGATATTTTAAGCAAAGACATTTGTTCCTAGTGAATTGCTTCCTTTCTTATCCTAGAAATGGTAATTTTGTTTGTTCGAAATCTATTGAATTTCTTAAAATCAAAATGATATACATATTTTAATTTAATTTAATTTTCTCTATTCCTTGTTTGCTTAAGAATCAATCCCTTATCTATATCTTTGAAAGGTAGATTATCTGCTTCTCCCCTGATTCTTTAAATGGTATTTTTTAAAATTTTTAATTCATGTCTTCATTTTAAATTTGTGTGTGTGTGTGTCTATATCCATATATGTATGTAATATATTATAAGTTCTGAATCTTAATTACTTTAGACTGCTTCAAGTTATTCTAGAAATTTTGATCAAATGACGAGTTCTTAATTTATATGTTCATATTTATCAAACAATGTTTGAATTGTATTATTATTGATTTTCCTTATGTATGATAAACTTCTGTAATGAAATAAGTTACACAAATTTCTATTCATAATATGAAGTCTTTTAGTAATGGTTTATTCCATTAGGATGATATTTAAAATTTTTCCTAGTGGCAATAGCATTTTCATATTCTCATATATAGGTCAAAATTTTTTTGTTAGCAAAACTGGTTGGAGGAAGTATTCCATAGGTAATAAGTATCAAAGCCAGGATACAAATCCAGTTCTCTGATTACAAAGTTTATAATTTCCCATTGAAATACTAGCTTCTGCCTTCTCCCTTTACTTTCAATAATGGCAGAAAATTACAAACCAGAACGCTTGAGAATGTGTGGGAGGGGAAAATAGATTTGCCAACTCTGTCTACCAGATATAGAGAGAGTCTTGAAAATCTTACACATTCACAATTTTGGGTTTTGTTCCTTTTAAATTTTACTGGAGTCAATGGTTGGTGAGACTCCAGGGTGGAGAAATAAAAGCATGTCCAGTAGGACAATGAGAGAGAGGGGAGAGTATTTTAGAATTGAAGTCATTAAGCAAGGGAGCATGTATCAAGGGAAAGGTGTGTGAAACACTAAAACCCAAGGAAATAGGGAGTTAATTCAATCACTCCTCTTATTCTCTCACTACCATAAAAAATCTTTCAGAATTAAATGACATGTATGTGGGAGGAATGAACCAAAAGAGTTAATATTTGTATTAACATAGAGAGGCAAACCAGAGTTTCAGTAAGATAAAGGATTCTTCTACTTTCATAGCAGGAAAAACAACAACATGAAAACAATACCTAGATATTATTTTTACCAAGTTTTGAATGCCCTCACTTCCCATGATCATGGTTAGTTATAAGACTTCCATAAAAATGGGCCAAATTGTTGGATTTCCCAATTTAATTTATTAAAGGTGTTCATGGATGCTTGGTGAGAAGTTTTTGTTTTTACTAGATGTATTTTTTTTTTCTTACAATGATGCCACAAGGACTTACTTTATGTTTATGAATGAAAAAAAATCTAATACTTCTTGTTCAAGGGGTTTTCAAATTCTCTGAATGTTACTCTTCCCTCTCAAAGAGGACCAAAATGACAACACTAGGTTGGAATCAAGGTATGGTGTGTCTGACTGTGGCTTATCAGACCAACATATGATCCAAGTGCTCTATCACAGATCTGGTGCAAATAATCCACATGAACATTTGAGGTAGAGATGTCACTAACTTTGTTCATCTCCTGTTTCTTTTGTGCCTCCACAATTCTGTTTTGCTCATAGAACACAGCATCTTCTTTGATGTGGGTGCAACATGCTGGGTGGTCTTTTGCCAGTAGAAATACTGTGCTGTATAATTGATTACAAAGTTCTTCAGAGAGACCTTGAAAGTGTCCTTATAATGCTTCTGAGCACCATGTGAGCACCTTCCTTGCATGAGTTCTACATAAAATAGTCTTTTAGGCAGACATATTTTTTGTCAAATTCATTAAATGTTCCCAGAAAGACCAAGAACCTGTTGCAAGTAGTACCTAAGATTTATGTCTACAAGGAAATGTGACAAACACGTGGAACTTAAACCTCCAATTAAAATTTTCCCCACTCAAAAAAGTCGTATGAGAAACTGTACATATATTCTAATGAGGCTCATGACATTTCTGAACTTTTTTATTTGGAATTGCTTTCAGAGGGTATGGCATATTTGTTCCAGTTTCCTCTGTCATAAGAGGGTGGATTTTACTTTTCAATTATCCAAAAATCATTATAATGCATTCACTCACATTTATTCTCCAGTGCTCCAGTATGTAGTTCATTTGCACCAACCTCCTTTGCTAAATGTTTCCTTCTTCTATATGAATTTTTCTTAAAATCTGAAAATAGTGTCATTTCAACATAGCATCTCTTAGACATTGTCATCACTGGACAGAAATGCTAGAATCAGTCCATAAAGCACTCAGAGCAGTGCTTATTTAATCTCCCTAGCAAGATGCATGATGTAGAGGAATCGGTCTACCAAATATTTTACCACATTTCCTGCTCTCACTAAATCATGGTTCACCTTACCAACTAATTCAAACATCAGCTATTCTCACCTGGAGTCACCTACAAACTGCAGGATATCTATTCCTGACATATTTAAACTACTGGAGGTATGGGCCTGATTGCTTGGCCAACCGCTCGTAAAATACAGTGATTGTAACAGCCTCTTCTAGATAGTTGTTTCTCCTTAACTCATCCCTGATTTCCACAACTGATGATTCTTCATCCACACTCCATCCTCCCATCTTCCCCATTCATTTCTTTGCACATTCCTAGAAGTCACTTTGCTAACCACACATCCTACAAATAATCTGAACCAGAAGATTATTCTCATCCTCTCTTGTAGCTTGAGAGGATAGTCATGGAATTCAAGGAGCAGTTAGCTCTCCTTAACTTGGGCACATAGCTACAATATTTCTGAATTTATCATTAATTTGGAGCCAACTATAGTAAATAAAATGGTTTAGTAAATGGATAAATGATATTTAGTGTAAAAATAAAGTTAATTATGTAATGAGTGTTTTTTTTTATGCCTTATAAAAATATTTATCAAGCCCATACTATGTAGGCATAGATCCAAAAATGTTTTGAGGAATAGAGATGTGGGATTAGCATAGCCTTTCAGTGTGTGCACTTGGTGGAAATAAACTCATTTATTCACTTAAATATCCAAGTTCTGATATGGCTGCTGAAAAAAAAATCCATCTCACTTTAAAGACCATGTGAGCAAAGGTATTTAAAGAACATTTACCATGAGAGTGCTTTATCATGTTGTTAATTGAAATACATATGTGTGTATATATATATATATATATGCATATATATACATGTATATATATAGCATGTCAAAAATCATGTCATCTATTTTATTATGAAAATGATGTTATTCTTAACAGAAAAGTATTCTTACTTCCAAAGAACAAAAATAAATATCAGCAATAAACAATACAGACAGAGAAATTATGTCAAGTGCTTTAAAGTTGCAGCAACTTCCCATTTAAAATTCATCACCTCCCTGTACCGCTAGTGTTTGTCATCTGTTCTTTGACACAAACAGCTTGATTTCCACATGACATACTTAGAGGCAGCCCTGTTCAGACTCATTTATAGTGACTCCATTTAAGTCACACTTTTTGAATTGTTCCCAAGAGACACTACTCAAACAGAGTGAAGCACACCATATTAGCCATCAACAACAGCCATACTTTAGTGACATGTATATTAAATCGATTCATTTAGGGAGGCTGCCCCCGCTGTTATTTTTCTTTTAATGAATATGATGCTTGTAAAAGAAAGATAGAAAGCACCTACGTGGCTGGACTAATTGATGGGCAGGTACTCCACATAGCTCCAAAACAAACAATGTGACTGCATTTTTCTCATTCTAGCTTTCTGATTTTTAGGAATGTGGTTAACCTTACCCAAGGTTGAGAGTATGGGTGAAAAAACATCATGAGTCCCATATGAAATAATCTGTAAGAAAATTGTTAAGAGACATCATCAAGACAAAGATCCAAAGTCCTTTACAACTAGACTTTATCCTATCTACCCAGACTTATCTTCCATTACTTCACCACATAAATTCTTATTTCAGGTTGCTATAGGAATAGGGAAAATAACCATTGATTAAGCACCAAAACAATCTGTTTACTGGTCTTAATTGTATCACTAGTAATTTTTGAGAAGTCATATAACCTAAGTCTGTTCACTCATAATTAAAGTGAGACACATTTCTGATTCCAAAGCCATCCCCCAATCCACTAAGCCACATGTCTTATGGCACATACTGATTGTGTGAATACAGGCAAGTCATTTAAACTCAGTGTCCCCAGGCAACTCCTTAAGGCTATGAAATGTTCAAATGCATTAGGGGAGCAGATTTTGACTCTCAGAGTTATCCATATCAATTAAATAATAGATCCAGATAAAAACTAAGTTAATAACATAATAACTGATATTTTACTATGTATTTCAAAGGATATTTTGTGAAAAGATGCTTTATAAAAAAGTTATTGCAATTATGGTCACAATTTTTGGTATACACCATCTTTGTATTTACTCCTAGAATTTTATGCATGTTATTTCTTTTACTTGGGTTCATTTTCATATTGAACTAGATGAAATTTAAGATCTTCCCAAATACTGAAGTTTCTATGATTCTATTACGTTATTGAATGTTCTGTGTCTCTTATTCCAAGTCTCTGTAAAATTTCTTTCTCTGCTCATACTCTACATAAGTTGGTCTTTAAAAATATAAAAGTTTGTCATAAACATTTCCAATTATCCTATCTTTGATAGGCTACCTCTCCTACCACCTAAAGGGCAACGACTTTATCATTTCTCTTGGAAGGTAGTGTGTTTCATCACTATTACTTTGGAACTGTGACTTGTCGTTGCATTGGTCAAAGTTTTTTAGTCATTCAGTTTTTTTTAAGACTGCTATTATTATACAAATTATTCTTTTTTTATTTTTTTATCTAATTGATTTAATATATTTAGTTTTCAGCATTGATTTTTACAAGAGTTTGAATTACAAATTTTCTCCCCATTTCTACCCTGCTGTCCACTCCAAGGTGGCATATATTCTGGTTGCCCTGTTCCCCAGTCAGCCCTCGCTTCTATCACCCCACTCCCCTCCCATCCCTTTTTCCTTTCTTCTCTTGTAGGGCAAGATAAATTTCTATGCCCCGTTGCCTGTGTATCTTATTTCCTAGTTGCATGAAAAAACCTTTTTTTTTGAACATCTGATTTTAAAACTTTGAGTTCCAAATTCTCTCCCCTCTTCCCTCCCCACCCACCCTCCCTAAGAAGGCAAGCAATTCAACATAGGCCACATGGATATCATTATGTAAAACCCTTCCACAATACTCATATTGTGAAAGACTAACTATGTATTGCTCCTTCCTAACCTATCCCCCTTTATTCAGTTTTCTGCCTTGACCCTGTCCCTTTTTGAAAGTGCTTCTTTTGATTACCTCCTTGTGTTGGCAACCAAAAATGGGCTCCTTAGCACTTAGTCAACAAGTGCCCTTGACTAGTGTGGCTTTTTCCCCTGAACTGAATGCTGTTTGTATGTTGGACTGGAGTAAGCTTGTCGGCCCCTTCACCTTGCTTCCCTTGCTTAAGCTGATGGAAAGAACCTGTGCTTTCCCGGTCAACCCCTTCACCTTGCTTAAGCTGATGGAAAGAACCTGTGCTTTCCTGGTCAACCCCTTCACCTTGCTTAAGCAGATTAAAAGAACCTGTGCTTTCCCTGGCGTACCTTACACCCCCGCAGAAGCCGGATGGTTAAAAGCAGCTCCCGTTGGAGCCAGAGGCTGCTATAGCCACAGCCACAGCCACAGCCACAGCTGAAGCAGGAGCTGCCAGTGGCAGAGCTGACCTATGGGAGGAAGCTGAACAAGGACTTCAGGCCAGTGGGTAATCTTTTTATCATAGAGGGGGAAGCATGATTTTGCTTTACGCAATCATGCTTCTCTGTAGCCTCCTGGTTACTCTTTCAAGGCGTACTTATTGGGTCTGGAAGCTTTTGATCAATATATCAAATTGGGGTTGCTGGTTCATGGGTTGGTTACTGTGGAGCCTAAATATATGTTTTGATTCTTCTGCCTTCTACTTTGAGAGTTTCTTATATCCGGCGGTTCCGAACCTTTCAGACATGTATATGATCCTCTTTGAGATTATAAACTCTGCCCTCCTAATACATTTGGCGACGAGGATGGGATCCTCTTGGTTTAATTTTCCCATTGTGTTTCCTTGTACATCTGGGGAAAGGCTGAGAGGACAATCTTAGTCTCTATCTAGGGTGGGATCCTCTTGGCTTCCTCATTATGTTCCTTTTGAAAAGAAACATTTCCCACCTGAGTTTGGCTCTGATGTTGGATCTTTGCATAACTGAAATCTCAACCAAACTTGAGATGATTTTATTTGAAGGATAATAGTCCATACTTGTCTACTCTTTTTGTCCTTTGTTTTGGCTAACGTTGTTGCTAGTTCTGTTTCCTTTAGGCTTAAGCACCCTGCACTTTCTGGTGACTGCCTAAGCACATAGCATTCTTGGAATTCCTGCCAGCTCATTAAAGAACTGACCTCTGGAATGGGACTTTTTGGGGCAGGGCCATCTCTACATCCAATTTCAGCATGAAGAAGCTATGGAAAAGGAGACCTTCACCCCTCACCACAAGATTTTGAGCCCCAATCATTCAAGGGGGGTGGGAATGATGATAGTGTTCTATGTTTACTTATTTTGTGTTATCCTTGCTATGTTGTTTTATTATTATGATATTATTGATCCTATGTAATGGATACAAGGATCTAGGGGTGGACATTTGAATTATTAATAATTATTTTGGGGATGATTGATTGAAGAGATTATCTTGCTGGGACCTAGGGGTGGATCACATTTGAATCATAAACCAATGTTTAGGAATGTCACCAAATGATATGTTTTGCTTTATAATGAATGATATGTTTTAGTTTCCTTTGTAATTGGATCACAATGTATGTTCTAGGATACATGGCTGATTAGATTATGTATCCTATAACAAGGGGTGGAGGCATACCAAGTCCCTAGGATACATATGATACATATATGATACATGTATCATGAGACTAAAGGAGGAGGTGATGAAGACTGCCATTATGATAGGAACCGCAGACAAATATTACAATGATCCAATGGGACTGCCTCATAGGAATTTAATAATTAGGACAGCTCCCCCTGCTTATAAACAACTAATTTTGAATTTATTACTTGGAGAAGTAGGGAGCCATCTTACAACAGTGATAAATAAGATTTTACAGTTACATGACTTAGGTGACTGGGGAAGGGATAGATCTCCTCGAGAGAGAAGGGTGAATAACCAGCAAACTTGGCGCCAAAGGAGAGTAACAAGGAAAGAAATGTTTACTGCTCTATTGAGAGCAGGGGTAGGTTTTGAAATGATAGATGGCATTCCAACCAATGAATTATACAGAATGTATAGAGATAAAGGACTTGATAACAGGAGAGATAGGGAAATAAGAACTGCTTCTGCAAATGCTACAGATGTTGAACCTTCAAACCCAAGTGAATCACATGAAAGGGAATACTAGGGAACAGGCTGAGCCCCAGTCCAAATTAAGGAAATACACAGGCTGGATTGCAGACCTCACATTAACTTGACCATATATTGGAAAAATGGGTCAAGTACGGTAACTGAGGCCTTAATAGATACTGGGGCCGAGGCCTCCCTTATTTATGGAAATCCAGACAAGTTCAGCCACGGAACTCCTATTACCATTACAGGACTAGGAGGGACTGAAATATCAGCCAGGCAAGTTAAATTAATGATGAAAATTGGACAGTTGCCCAAGAAAGAATATAGTGTGGTTATTGTGCCTATTCCCGAATACATCATTGGAATAGACATATTGAAGGGTATGACCTTAAATTGACCCAAAGGGAAATACCAATTTGCTGTGAGGAAAATGGGCATTAATGCAGTCTTAGTGGGGAAAATCAAGATGGATCCAATCACTTTGCCTGAACCTTCTAAAATAATTACTTTGAGGCAATATCGTTTGCCAGGTGGGCAAGATGAAATTGCCAACACACTCCTCCCCCTATCTGCCCTTCCTTCTATCATCCCCCCTTTTTTACCTTCTTCCTCCTTCTTTCCTGTGGGGTAAGACACCCAATTGAGTGTGTCTCAGGTCAAATCTGATGAGAGCAAGATTCACTCATTCCCCCTCACCTGCCCCCTCTTCCCTTCCTACAGAACTGCTTTTTTTTGCCACTATTATGGAAGATAATTTACCACATTCTATCTCTTTTTCACCCTGACTCAATATATTCCTCTCTCATCCTTTATTTTGATTTTATTTTTCTAGATATCATCCTTTCATATTCAACTCACCCTGTGCCCTCTGTCTACATATATATATATACATATATATATATATACACATATATATACATAAATATACATATATATACATATATATACACATATACATATAAACATATATACGTATAAATATGTATGTTTGTATGTATGTATATTCCATTTAGTTACCCTAATACTGAGGTCTCATGAATCATACACATCATCTTTCCATGTAGGAATGTAAACATTAAAGTTCAGCTTTAGTAAGTCCCTTGTGATTTTTCTTTCTTGTTTACCTTTACATGCTTCTTTTGATTCTTTTGTTTGAAAGTCAAATTTTCTTTTCAGCTCTGGTCTCTTCACTGAGAAAACTAGAAAGTCCTCTATTTTATTGAAAATCCATATTTTGCCTTGGAGCCCAATACTCAGTTTTGCTGGGTAGGTGATTCTTGGTTTTAATCCTACCTCTATTGACCTCTGGAATATCGTATTCCAAGCCCTTCAATCCTTTTTTGTTTTTGAGCCTTTTTCTACTTTATTTTATCTTTACATTTTTTTAATTTAAATTTATTTATTTAACATATTTAGTTTTCAGCATTGATTTTCACAAGAGTTTGAATTACAAATTTTCTCCCCATTTCTACCCTCCCCCCCACTCCAAGATGGCATATATTCTGCTTGCCCTCTTCCCCAGTCAGCCCTCCCATCTATCACCCCTCTCCCCTCTCATCCCCTTTTCCCTTCCTTTCTTCTAGGGCAAGATAAATTTCTACACCCCATTGCCTGAGTATCTTATTTTCTAGTTGCATGCAAAAACTTTTTTTTTTGTTTTTGAACATCTGATTTTAAAACTTTGAGTTCCAAATTCTCTCCCCTCTTCCCTCCCCACCCACCCTCCCTAAGAAGGCAAGCAATTCAACCTAGGCCACATGTGTATCATTATGTATAACCCTTCCACAATATTCATGTTGTGAAAGACTAACTATATTTTGCTCCTTCCCAACCCATCCCACTTTATTGAATTTTCTCCCTTGACCCAGTCCCCTTTCCAAAGTGTTTGTTTTGATTACCTCCACCCCCATCTGCCCTCCCCTCCATCATCCCCCCCTTTTATTTTTTTTTTCTTCCTCCCTCTTCTTTTTCCTGTGGGGTAAGATACGCAATTGAGTATGTATGGTATTCCCTCCTCAGGCCAAATCTGATGAGAGCAAGGTTCACTCATTCCCCCCTCCCCTGCCTTCTCCCCTCCTCCCACAGAACTGCTTCCTCTTGCCACCTCTATGTGAGATAATCCACACCACTCTATCTCTCCTTATATCCCTCTCTCAGTATGTTGCTCTTTCATCCCTTAATTTGATTTTATTTCTTTTAGATATCTTCCCATCACCTTCAACTCACCGTGTCTGCTCTCTCTCTTTTATATATATATATATATGTATGTATGTATATGTATATATATGCATATACATATATACACATATACATATATATATACATATACACACACATAGATATGCACCTACATACACGTTCACCTATATATACATAAAGATATATATATATATATATATATATATATATATATATATATATATATATATATATATACATATATATATATATGCATATTCCCTTCAGCTACCCTAATGCTGAGGTCTCATGTATCATGCACATCATCTTTCCATGTAGGAATGTAAACAAAACAGTTCAACTTTAGTAAGTTCCTTGCAATTTCTGTTTCTTGATTACTTTTACATGCTTCTCTTGATTCTTGTGTTTGAAAGTCAAATTTTCTATTCTGTTCTGGTCTTTTCACTGAGAAAGCTTGAAAGTCCTCTATTTTATTGAAAATCCATATTTTGCCTTGGAGCATGATACTCAGTTTTGATGGGTAGGTGATTCTAGGTTTTAATCCTAGCTCCATTGACCTCCAGAATATGGTATTCCAAGCCCTTCGATCTCTTAATGTAGAAGCTGCCAGATCTTGGGTTATTCTGATTGGGTTTCCACAATACTCAAATTGTTTCTTTCTGGCTGCTTGCA
Organism: Trichosurus vulpecula; assembly: GCF_011100635.1. Classification (NCBI taxonomy): domain Eukaryota; kingdom Metazoa; phylum Chordata; class Mammalia; order Diprotodontia; family Phalangeridae; genus Trichosurus; species Trichosurus vulpecula. Next base: position 242,847,432 of record NC_050580.1, on the reverse strand, counting down.
GTATTTTCTCCTTGATCTGGGAGCTCTGGAATTTGGCAACAAAATTCCTTGGAGATTTCTTTTTGGGGTCTATTTGAGAAGGCGATCGATGGATTCTTTCAATTTCTATTTTGCCCTTTGGCTTTAGAATATCAGGGCAGTTCTCATTGATAATTTCTTGAAAGATGATATCTAGGCTCTTTTTTTGATCATGGCTTTCAGGTAGTCCAATAATTTTTAAATTATCTCTCCTGGATCTATTTTCCAGGTCAGTGGTTTTTCCAAGGAGATATTTCACATTGTCTTCCATTTTTTCATTCCTTTGGTTCTGTCTTATAATATCTTGATTTCTCATAAAGTCACTAGCTTCCACTTGCTCCAATCTCATTTTTAAGGTAGTATTTTCTTCAGTGGTCTTTTGGACCTCCTTTTCCATTTGGCTAATTCTGCCTTTCAAGGCATTCTTCTCCTCATTGGCTTTTTGGAGCTCTTTTGCCATTTGAGTTAGTCTGTTTTTTAAGGTATTGTTTTCTTCAGTGTAGTTTTTCAGTATTTTTTTGGGTCTCCTTTAGCAAGTCATTGACTTGTTCTTCATGGTTTTCTCGCATTCTTCTCATTTCTCTTCCCAATTTTTCCTCTACTTCTCTAACTTGCTTTTCCAAATCCTTTTTGAGCTCTTCCGTGGCCTGGGACCAGTTCATGTTTTTCTTGGAGGCTTTTGTTGTAGGCTCTATGACTTTGTTGTCTTCTTTAGGCTGTATGTTTTGGTCTTCTTTGTCACCAAAGAAAGAATGCAAAGTCTGAGAATGAATCTGGGTGTGTTTTCGCTGCCTGGCCATATTCCCAAACAACTAACTTGACCTTTGAGTTTTTCAGTGGGGTATGACGGCTTGTAGACTAACGAGTTCTATGTTCCACATTTGGGGGGCGAGGTGCCAGCTCTGTCACACCCACACTTCTCCTTCCCCAAGAACCCCCACTCTGGACTGGGCTTAGATCTTCAGCAGGCTGTTGCACTCTTGCTCTGATCCACCACTTAACTCCTACCACCAGGTGGGCCTGGGGCCAGAAGCAGCAGCAGCTGTAGCTGCCGCACCTCCGCTGCCCCCGGGGCTGGAAGCCGAACCGTGAACTCCTTCCACTCCTGCAGCTTTTCCCACTAACCTTCTCCGCAGTCTTTGGTGTTTGTGGGTTGAGAAGACCGGCAACTGCCGCAGCTCACCGACAGGGCACCAGGGCCCGCTCCGCCCGGCTCTTGGTCTGGTTGATCCACGCCGCTCAGGCTGGGCTCTGCTGCACTCCGTTCCCAGCTCCCAACTCCCAGCTCCGTGTGGGATAGACCTCACCCAGAGACCATCCAGGCTGTCCTAGGCTGGAGCCCTGCTTCCCTCAGCTGTTCTGTGGGTTCCGCCACTCTAGAATTGGTTCAGAGCCATTTTCTATAGGTTTTTGGAGGGACTCGTCAGGGAGCTCAAGCTGGACCCTGCTTTCCAGCTGCCATCTTGGCTCCACCCCTCCCTTCAATCCTTTAATGTAGAAGCTGCTAGATCTTGTATTATTCTGATTGTGTTTCCACAATACTCAAATTGTTACTTCTGGCTGCTTGCAATATTTTCTCCTTGATCTGGGTGCTCTGGAATTTGACGATAGTAATCCTAGGAGTTTTCTTTTTGGGATCTTTTTCAGGAGGTGATTGGTGGATTCCTTCAATTTCTATTTTACCCTCTGTGTTGGTAAGCAAAATGGGCTCTTAGTAACCAGTTCAAGCAAGTGTCCTTGAAGAGTTTAGCTTTTGTTTCCTTTGGTTAATTCAGTGTGTTTCATTGAGTCTTACTAGGTGCTAAGCCCCAGGCCCAAACCCCTGTTAGGTGCTAAGCTTATGTGGGTGTGAAGCTCCCAGGGTACTAAGGGGAGGTGCTAACTCCAGAGCCAATCATAGCAACCTAGGTTCTGGTCATTCAGATGATGTTTGATGACGTCTGAAATTGTATAAGAAGAGAAGACAGAGCTATTTGCTCAGGGTTCTTGCTCTTGGTGGCAGCTGTAGCTAAGAAGTTCTCCAGCTCATAAATCTGGATGTTGGGACTTTGTTAAACTCTGGTAACTATGTATTGGGATTTGAATCAGACCACGTCTGTTTGTCAATGTTTGTAATTTGTTTGTATTTTGCTCTGAAGTTCAGGGTGCTGGCTTTTTCCCCTGAACTAAGTGAGTGATATTTGTATGCTAGATTATAATAAGCTTGTTATCCCCTTAATGTTACTTTCCTTAGTAAAGCAGATAAAAAAACCTGGGCTTTTGCAACATGCTGGTAGCATGCTTGTTGTTGGGCTTGTGTTGGTCTTTAACCCCCACAACAGCTGCTAGCCAGATTGTTGAAACACCCTCTGTCTCTAGAATATCAGGGCAGTTCTCCTTGATAATTTCTTGAAAGATGATATCTAGGCTCTTTTTTTTTTTGATCTTGGCTTTCAGGTAGTCCAATAATTTTAGAATTATCTCTCCTGGATCTATTTTCCAAGTCAGTGGTTTTTCCAATGAGATATTTCACATTGTCTTCCACTTTTTCATTCCTTTGGTTCTGTTTTCTAATATCCTGATTTCTCATAAAGTCACTAGCTTCCACTTGCTCCAATCTGATTTTTAAGGTAATATTTTCTTCAGTGGTCTTTTGGACCTCCTTTTCCATTTGGCTAATTCTGCCTTTCAAGGCATTCTTCTCCTCATTGGCTTTTTGGAGCTCTTTTGCCATTTGAGTTAGTCTATTTTTTTAGGTGTTGTTTTCTTCAGTATTTTTTTGGGTCTCCTTTAGCAAGTCATTGACTTGTTTTTCCTGGTTTTCTTGCATCAATCTCATTTCTCTTCCCAATTTTTCCTCTCCTTCTCTAACTTGCTTTTCCAAATCCTTTTTGAGCTCTTCTATAACCTGAGACCAGTTCATGTTTTTCTTGGAGGCTTTTGACGTAGGGTCTTTGACTTTGTTGACTTCTTCTGGTTGTATGTTTTGATCTGCTTTGTCACCAAAGAAAGATTCCAAAGTCTGAGTCTGAATCTGAGTCCATTTTCGCTGCCTGTCTATGTTCCCAGCCAACTACTTGACCCTTGAGTTTTTTGTCAGGGTATGACTGCTTGTAGAGTAGAGAGTACTTTGTTCCAAGATTGAGGGGATGCACTGTTGTTTTCAAAGCTACTTCTATAAAGCCAGCTCTGTCACACCAGTGCTCCTCCTCCCCCAAGAACCACCAACCCAGACTGTGATGCAGATCTTAAGCAGGCTCTGAAGTCCAGTTCTGACCTGCCACTTAATTCCTTCCACCAGGTGGGCCTGCAGCCAGAAGCAACTGCCGCTGCAGTTCTGTAGCTGTACCTCTCCAACTTCCCCCAGGGAGGTGGCTGAACCTCAAACTCCTTTCACTCTGTACCCCCAGCCTTTTCCACTAAACTTTTCTGTCGTCTTTGGGGTTTGTGGGTTGAGAAGTCTGGTAACTGCCACATCTTACTGATTCAGGGCGCTAGGGCCTGTTCCGCCTGGCTCCTGGTCTGGTTGGTCCTGCTGCTGCCCATGTTGGCCTCTGCTCCCCTCTGCTCAGTGCGCAATAGACCTCATCCAGCAACTATCCAGGCTGTCCTGGGCTGGATTTGTGCTTCCCTCTGCTATTTTGTGGGTTCTGCAGTTCTAGAATTTGTTCAGAGCCATTTTATAGGTTTTTGGAGGTACCTGGCGGGGAGCTCACGCAAGTCCCTGCTTTCTAGCCTTCATCTTGCACAAATCATTCTTAAGAATCCACTGAATTAATTATGCATCAGTTCATATAATTCTTCTCATATTTCTATAAAATAGAAACTTCCATCCTTTCTCAGAAAACAAAAATGTTATGTTATATTTGTATGATAATTAGTTTGCTGTGCCCCAATTTGTCATAGACCTATTAGTTTCCAGTTTTTGTCATTAATTAATATGTTTGCACATATAGATCTTTTTCATCTTTCTTTGAATTCTTTGGGGTAAAAGATGAATGTATCTCTCAGTTCAAGGGTGTGTACAGGTTAGTGAATTTTTATGTTTGGATTTGTATATGCATTCAAACCAAAATGGTCAGATCAATTCAAATGCTATAATTTACTTGCTTTCCAGAAGCCCTCCAAGAATTGTTTGGCAAGAATCAAGATCGATTCTTCTATTTAGGATTTTTTGGATAGATATTAATATTGATTCACACTGAAGCTCCAGAATACCTATCTAGACTTCTGATATATGACTTCTCATAAGGCACTCTACAATCGATCCACATTGACTGACTTGCTCTTTTTTTTTAATTTAAATTTATTTATTTAACATATTTGGCTTTCAGCATTGATTTTCACAACAGTTTGAATTACAAATATTCTCCCCATTTCTACCCTCCCCCCCAATCCAAGATGGCATATATTGTGGTTGCCCTGTTCCCCAGTCAGCCCTCCCCACTATCACTCTCCTCCCCTCTCATCCCCTTTTCCCTTCCTTTTTTGTAGGGCAAGATAAATTTCTATGCCCCATTTCCTGTGTATCTTATTTTTTAGTTGCATGCAAAAACCTTTTTTTTTTTGTTTTTGAACATCTGTTTTTAAAACTTTGAGTTCCAAATTCTCTCCCTTCTTCCCTTCCCACCCACCTTCCCTAAGAAGTCGAGCACTTCAACTTAGGCCACGCATGTATCATTATGTATACCCCTTCAACAATACTCATGTTGTGAAAGGCCAACTACATTTTGCTCCTTCCCAACCCATCCTGCTTTATTGAATTTTCTCCCTTGACCCTGTCCCCTTTCCAAAGTGTTTGTTTTGATTACCTCCACCCCCATCTGCCCTCCCCTCCATCATCCCCCCCCCTTTTATTTTTTTTTTATCTTCCTCCCTCTTCTCTCCTGCGGGGTAAGATACCCAATTGAGTATGTATGATATTCCCTCCTCAGGCCAAATCTGATGAGAGCAAGGTTCCCTCATTCCCCCCTCACCTGCCTTCTCCCTTCCTCCCACAGAACTGCTTCCTCTTGCCACCTTTATGCGAGATAATCCACCCCATTCTATCTCTCCCTATCTCCCTCTCTCAGTATGTTGCTCTCTAGTCCCTTAATTTGATTTTATTTCTTTTAGATATATTCCCTTCATCTTCAACTCACCCTGTGTCTGCTCTCTCTCTTTTACATATATATATATATATGTATATATATATAAATACACACACACATATATATATATACATACATACACATGCATACATATACACATAGATACATACACACATACACATTCACTTATATATATATACATAAACATATATATATACATAAACATATATATATATATATATATATATATATATATATATATATATATATATATATATGCATATTCCCTTCAACTACCCTAATACTGAGGTCTCATGAATCATACTCATCATCTTTCCATGTAGGAATGTAAACAAAACAGTTCAACTTTAGTAAGTCCCTTGCAATTTCTGTTTCTTGATTACCTTTTCATGCTTCTCTTGATTCTTCTGTTTGAAAGTCAAATTTTCTATTCAGTTCTGGTCTTTTCACTGAGAAAGCTTGAAAGTCCTCTAGTTTATTGAAAGTCCATATTTTGCCTTGGAACATGATACTCAGTTTTGCTGGGTAGGTGATTCTAGGTTTTAATCCTAGCTCCATTGACCTCTGGAATATCGCATTCCAAGCCCTTCGATCTCTTAATGGAGAGGCTGCCAGATCTTGGGTTATTCTGATTGGGTTTCCACAATACTCAAATTATTTCCTTCTGGCTGCTTGCAGTATTTTCTCCTTGATCTGGGAACTCTGGAATTTGGCAACAATATTCCTAGGAGATTTCTTTTTGGGGTCTATTTGAGGAGGAGATCGATGGATTCTTTCAATTTCTATTTTGCCCTGTGGCTCTAGAATGTCAGGGCAGTTCTCCTTGATAATTTCTTGAAAGATGGTATCTAGGCTCTTTTTTTGATCATGGCTTTCAGATAGTCCAATAATTTTTAAATTATCTCTCCTGCATCTATTTTCCAGGTCAGTGGTTTTTCCAAGGAGATATTTCACATTGTCTTCCATTTTCTCATTCCTTTGGTTCTGTTTTATAATATCCTGATTTCTCGTTTCCACAATACTCAAATTGTTTCTTTCAAGTTGCTTGCAATATTTTCTCCTTGACCTGGGCACTCTGGAAATTGGCTACAATACTCCTAGGAGTTTTACTTTTGGGATCTTTTTCAAGAGGTGATAAGTAGATTCTTTAAATTTTTATTTTACCCTCTGGTTCTAGAATATCAGGGCAATTTTCCTTGATAATTTCTTGAAAGATCATGTCTGGTCTCTTTTATTCAATCATATCTTTCAGGTAGTCCAATAATTTTAAAATTTTCTCTCCTGGATCTATTTTACAGGTCAATAATTTTTCCAGTGAAGTATTTCACAATGTCTTCTATTTTATTCATTCCTTTCTTTCTGTTTTATGATTTCTTGATTTCTCAAAAAGTCATTAGATTCCATTTGCTCCATTCTAAGTTTTTAAGGAATTATTTTCTTCAGTGAGCTTTTGGACCTCCTTTTCCATTCTGCCAATTCTATTTTTAAGGCATTCTTTTTCTCATTCAGTTTTTGGTCCTCTTTTGCCATTTGGGTTGGTCTATTTTTAAGGGATTTTTTCTTCTGTATTTTTTTAGGTCTCCTTTAGCAAGCTGTAGACTCATTTTTCATTGTTTTCTTGCATCCCTTTCATTTCTCTTCCCAATTTTTCCTCTACTTCTCTTGCTTGATTTTCCTAATCCTTTTTGAGCTCTTCCATGGCCTGAGATCAATTCATCTTTTTCTTGGAGGCTTTTGATAAAGGATCTTTGACTTTGTTGTCTTTTTCTGACTGTATGTTTTGATCTTCTTTGTCACCAAAGTAAGATTATATAGTCTGAGTTTTTTTTTTATTCTGCTCATTTCCCAGCCAATTACTTGACTTTTGAGCTCTTTGTCAAGGTACGACTCTGCTTCCAGAGTGGAGAGTGCTCTGTTCCAATCTTCAGGGGTTTTGCACAGTTGTTACCTGAGCTACTTGTATGTACCTGTAAATTTTCAGTGTTTCTGAAGTGGTATGATCCAAGGAGAGGTGTTTACTCCTCTACTACCCTGTACTCTAGTCTGTGAGTGATCTCAACACTATTTTCTGCCTTGGAACAGCTAGGAGTACTCCTTCTTCACAGCCACCACAAACTCTGCCACACCAGTACTCCTCCTCACCCCAGGACTGCCAACCAGGACTGCAACCCAGATCAAAACAGGGCAAAGCAAGAGAATCCTGCCTCAGTGCCAGCAAAGAGATCCCTGGACTCCTGCTCTGAACAGCTGCTTCACTACCACCAGCATCTGTGGTCCAGGAGCTCTGGAAGCAGCTGCTGCTGTAGCTGCAGCCATTGTCCTGGGGCTGGGTCCAGATTGTGCCCTTCTCTCACCCAGGTCTAAGAGAATTTTACCACTTACTTGCTAAGTTGTCTTTGGCTTTCATGGGTTGGGAAGTCTAAAAACTGCCTCAACTGAAAGAATCAGTGCCCTGAGGCTTGCTCTGCCCAGTTTTCTCTGGTCTGTTCTCTGCTAGCACAGCCCAAGCTTCCTAGCATGGTTTGATAGACCCTTCTCAGCAACCATCCATACCATCTTGGGCTGAAGAATTGTTTCACTCTGTTACTTCATGGGTTTTGTAGCTCTAGAATATGTTTAGAGTAATTTGTTACAGGTGTTTGGAGGGATTTGTGGGTGAGCTTATGGAAGTCCCTGTTTTTACTCTGTCATCTTGGCTCTGCCCCCCCACACACACATTATGACATATTAGGAATAAAACTGGCATTAAGATACCTGTGTTCTAGCCCTGACTTTTATCAGATAGCTCAGTGTGCAATTTGGGCGAATCATTTAATTTCTTTGGCCTTCAGTTTCCTTATCAAAAGAAAAAGAAGACTCAGGAAATTATAAAGCAGATGAGTTTAGCTCCATAAGCTCTGATATGATATACCATGATAATTGAGAGTAGAAATATCCAATTGATATGAAATGTGACCTTTATAGTAAGACAAATTTTAAACAATTTGATCAGATAGAAATTTGACTCTATGTCTGTTGAAGTCTCTTCCAACATGGATTCTTTATTCTATCATATTGGCAACAGAAGCATGTAATTTTTATTTTAACTACAAGATAAATAGACCCCTTGCTGCTGTTTTCTTCTCTGGCAGTCATAATGAATCTGATGGTTATTATCAGGATACAAAATCATTATTTCAAAGCACTACATCTTCGAATCCTTGGGAAGGTTAAAGGCTAAAAGACAATTACCTCCATTTGGCCTCCAGATTTAAAAGAAAATAGCTGAATGAACATGGCTTCTGATACAACAAATGTACTTTTGATTTACTGAAAATGCAACCATATTTGTATAGCAGTAGCATTTTAAATTTGGCCTGAAGATTTGCATCTCTAATAGAAGGAAGGAAGAGATTCTTAGGGATTCTTAACATGTGATCTAAGTAATCTGGGTGAGGGAATAGCCAATGAAGTCAACACTTTGGGAAGAGGCAGTAGCACTTGAATAAGGATTTGGCAAAAAATACAACGAAAATGCATCCCAATGATATATCATGCTTTATGGTATTTTATGTTAATAATAATTCATGAAAGAATATAGAATTAATTAAGGATTTCAGGATTCCCTTCCTCTCTATTAAAAAATAATATAATGGAATGAGATATTTTTTTTAAAAAGGAGACAAAAGCCTTTTGAAATACAAACTAGAAAACTCCACTAGGGTTAAAGGGTTAAATTCAGGCAGTGAGACTGAAAAAAACAGTGGAATTCAAACCACTAATCACGAAAAGTATGGATTCCACAGTTATATACAGCTTCAGAGCACATCAAAATGGGCATAGTACTGGTAAAAAAACAAACAAACAAACAAAAAAACCCAACATTTCCTTTAAATCATGTAATAGCTGAAATAAATAATTTTAAAAATAGTTATATGAAATGTTTGCAGGGATATTACTGCGATGAGAAAATATCTGAACCATTGAAAGTAGACATTATACTTGCAAACAATTTTTGCATTTGTTAAATGCTTGCTATAAATAAAACACTGAAGAAGGCACTAGGAACACACACACACACACACACACACACACACACACACACACGCACGCACGCACATACCATAAAACAATTCTTCCTTATAATGGAATTTATCTGGAGTAATAAAACATATAAACAGATAAAAATGGAGGAAGAGAACACTAAACTAGCTCTCCTGATAATTCTGAAAGCGAGAGAGAAAATTTCAAGAAGTTCATTTAAACATGGGATAATTTGAGGAAGAAGACAACACTAATTGAGCTGTTATGAGAAGTATTTGCTATGTTATGGAATCTGGACTACCAGGATAAGGGCTGTTCTCCAAATTTTCTCAGTATCATCTCTCTCTCTCTCCTCTTTCCTTCTAGGTCACAGAAATGATGTCAGTCCATTAAAATATTCTGTAAGAGGACTAATATCTACCAGCTTTCCCCTACAACATGAGTTGTACTCATTCCTCCTCCTTCCTGGGAACTGGTTTTCCCCAAAACATGACAAAGTCATCCCAGAACCTGATTGATCCCTGTTTCCCTGATGTATCTTCCTATTCACATAAGAACATAAAAAGTTCCACCCACATGAAATTGAGGCCTCTCTGCCTTTGTAGACTGCTGAAGACCGTATTAGTTACCATCCTGCCTTGGTACTCTGCCTTGCTAACCAGATATGTTTGTATATGGAACTGAAGGGGTTATGTCCAAAGAAGCTAAGTACAATTAACTCTTCGTTGCATATCCTTACTGTGTTAGAACACAGTAAACTTCCTTTTGTTAACTGTCCAATGACTTGATAGTGCTTCATTTCATCCGAGCACTAAACCTGAATGAAGAGAGTGTTGGCACTCTCTAACACCATCTAATATAAATCTATCTGCATCATTTGTTCTCTTCTGTTACTTCAAACTGTGATCCTCTCTTTTTTAGTTATTTTCTTTCTCTCTTCTAATACCAATTCCTTGCCATCAGTATACAAATACACCCTAAATTTCTCCAACCCTAAAACACATTTTTTTCCAATCCTATCCAATTACTATCCCATGTTCTCTCTTTCATTTAGCTGTAAATATTAGGGGAAAATATAAACAAAATATTACCACTTCCCCACAGCCCAATCTCTCCTCTATCTCCTGCAATTGGGTTTTAGTATCACTTTACTGAAATCTCTAAAATTCTCTTTCAAAGATGACCAGTAACACTGATTTTCAAACTCAATGATTTTTTTCCCAGGCCACATTTTCTTTGACTTCTGTAGCTTAATATACTGTAATAAAAGCTAATATTTATACAGTATAATCTGATCTGATCTCCTGTGATGCGGGTGCTATTATCATTCCCCTTTTATAGATGAGGAAATTGAGGATGACAAAGTCTAATTAGCTTGTCCAGAGCCCCATAGCTAGTAAGTAAAATATAATTGGAATTTCAATCTTTCTGACTGTGAGTCCAACCAACTCTCTTTCCACTGTACCAGGTGTGTTTATCTGAATACTTGCAAACAGTGTAGCTCAAGGAGACTTTGTCTTTCTAGGTAAGTTCTCCAAATATCTCTATGTTTCCGGAGAAGCTTTCCATAGTCTCTGTGATCTTAGGCTGGGAACCTAGAAAGGCAAAGATCCATAGGAGTGTGGCAATTCTGAAACCAAGAGGAGACTTTTCAGGCATTCAGAGAAGCTCAGTATGTTTGGGAGTTCCAAGACGCATTGAGACTTGAGGGTACCAGAAAGACAGCCAAAGGTAAGACATGAGTGGATGAGAGCATAATAATGTCTCATGTATAAATCTGATCATCTCATTCTTCAGTTCTAATGATCTTCAATGGTCTCCTATTTCATACTCTATAAAATTCCATTTCATTTGCCTGGAATTTTGGAAACTGTAAAAACTCACTTCCTCCAACCTTTCCAAATTTTGTTAATATTGCTTCCAACTGCACACAGTAGGTATTTTTTAAACATGTTATCTTTTGTTTTCCATGTGAATCATTGTTGACACTGAGAAAGAATGCATTTTAAAGTCAAGGTATTCATATTATACATCAAAAATTGTCAAAATGTGATTTTTTTAATGGCAAAGAGAAAATAAAGCAAAGCTATTCAGAAAAAGCAGCCAAGAATAAATGAGCAATAAGCCTTGGAGGCACTTACCTCCAAATTCAGAAAAGTTCCTTTAACTATGGAAAACAAAATTTTCCATTGGTAGAGAACCATTTAAAACCTTAGAGTAGGAAGACCCACAAATTTCCCACTTGGGATTGTACAGCAAATGTAAGGCAAGGAAGCTTGACGTAACGGATAGAGAACAGAGGTCAGAGTATAAATGACTTGAGTGACATATAATGGCTATGTGACCCAGAGCAGATCATTCTCAGTGCTCTGTGCAGTTCTCCAAATAACAAGTCCAGTCCCCAACCAAACCAATATAAAATGATTTACTCACAGGCAGAGGAAGCATAATGTAGTTAAATAAGAACCCTGTTTGAACCCTGGCCGTTCTATTCACTAGCTAGAAAATAAGCTCCTTGAGAACAGAGGTTGTTTCATTATTTATATTTGTACTCCTAGTGCCTGGAACATACCAGCTTGATGAATGAGTAATAGGCATGTAATTGTGGAAAAGAAACTTACCTTTTTGAACCTCAGTTTCCTTATTTGTTTTATAAACACATGCATATGTAATGATAATTAGGGTGGTAAATGGTTATTTTCTCTTTTAGAATGCTAAGGTAATCAAGTACCTTTGATGAGTCTTGACTTTCAAATGCAATGGCAAACAAAGGGGACTTTTTGTCATCTTTTGTTTCTTTGATTGAATCAAGAGTCTTTGACCTGCTTAGGAAACAAAAAAAGCTTAGTTCACATAAGTTTGAGTCACATCGTTGTGATGTCCTTTGACCCTGAAGAAATGTATATAAACTCAGAAGTTAGCATTTGGGCTTTGGGGGAACACTCATTGAAAGAGTGTTGGTAATGAGCCTCTGGGTAAGGTGTTGAAGAAGCCCCATCCACCCCCACCCCCACACCCCCCTGGCTTCAAAAACCCAGATGTTGCTGCTTCTCTGGTAACTATGTATTGTGATTTGGTTAGACAGAAATGTTGATCTGTTTATACTGTCTCTGTAATTTCTTTTTGTATTTGCTCTGAAGTTCAGGCAGCTGGCTTTTCCCCTGAAGTAAGTGAATGGCATACGTATGTTTAATTAAAGTACTGTTAACCCCTTAAAGTTGCTTTCCTTAGAAAAACAGACCAAAGAACCTGGGCTAGCAGTCTTTCTGTGTGCTCTTGTTGCTGGTGTTGCTTGTTGCTGCTGTTGTTGGTCTTTCACCTCCACAGCAGCTGCTAGCCACATTGTCTTTAAAACAATTCTCTTTAATAGCTAATTATCCAAAACCCATATGAAAAATATTGTGCTAAGACGGAGACAAAAAAAAAGAGAAGAAAACAGTACACGGTGTGTCCGTGTTACAGCGTATATTTATATACACATGTATATGTATGTATATGTATTTATGTGTGCAAATATGGATAGATCAAATGATATACTTTTCCTCTCCAACAATGGAGATTATAACACATCCACGTGTGCCTATTGTACCTGATTTCATCTGTATATATTTTCACTACCTACCTTTCAGAGTTGTAAAGAAGGCATTCTCTAAGCCTTAAAATGTTATATCAATGTGAGTTTATACTATCATATAAATATCGTACTTCACTCCCCATTGAAAATTACCATTTAAGACAATTTCCATTATCTTTTAGGTTATAGCTTTAGGTTATAGCTTTCAAAAAAAATCCTAGTGAGAGATTGTTTTTATAACGGAGCAGGGGTCCATCACCTGGAAGAGTAGCCATGTTGTCTTTGGTAGCCCCCATAGACTGGGTGATTGGTTGAAATTTTTCGGCTGCTTCACATTTGGTTTGAGAATCATTCATCTACCCTAAAATAGAGGCAGAAGCACAGCAGTGTGGTGATGCTGACTCCTTAAGAATCCAGCTACTTACTGAGGTTGCCCTATGGCAACAAAAGGCTTTCTTAAATAAAAAGCCATGCTTTTTAGCTTGTTAGCTCTGAGCTGTTGCCCTGAATCTGCTTTGGGATTTGACCTATAGTTAGATACTTAGGATAAACTAGGGAAACTCACATTTCTCATACATTAGAGAAGGTTAATAGGTTCGTCCAGGTACTCCTAAGACTAACATAAAAATAAAAATAATCTTAGATTGTATGAGAACCTTATCAGCTAATTTGTTTCTAGGTCGGTCAGGTCTTACCCACTAAAAGCGGGTGTCCCCCAGAGATCTGTCCTGAGTCCTGTTCTTTTCTCTTTCTATACTGTTTCACTTGATGATCTCATCAGGTCCCAGAGATTAATTTATCATCCCTTACAGTGATAACTCTCAGTTCTATTTATCCAGTCCAAAATTCTCTTCCAATCCTCAGTCTCACATCTCCAAGTGCCTATTAGACACATCAAACTATATGCATTGTAAGTGTATTACACTCAACATATTCAAAACTAAATTCATTATCTCCCGCCAAAGGAAAAACAAACAGAAAACCTCTACCCCCTTCTGAACTTTTGGTCAAGGGCCTCCCATTCTATCCTCTGATACTGCTACTGGGCAAACACTCATCACCTCATGCCTAGACTATTACAATAGCTTTTTCTGATCTCTCTGCCACAAGTCTCTCTTCATTCCAGTTCATCCTCCACTGATCTTTCAAATTAATCTTACTAAAACTCAAATCTGATCATGTCAGCCAATAAACTCCAGTGACTTCTTATCACCTCCAGATTAAAATATAAAATCCTCTGGAATTCAAAGGCCTTTTCAACTGGGCCCTCATTTTACATTTCCATTATTTTTACAGGTTAGTCTCCCCAACACAATCTGTGATCCAATGAAACTGGCCACTTTGCTGTTCCTAGCAGAATACACTCAATTTCTAGGCATTTTTATTACCTCTTCCCCATTCTTGGAATATTCTCTTTCCTCTTCATCACCACAATGCTTTCTTGGAATTCCTAATGTCCCAGTTAAAATCTCAATTCCATGAGAACCACTTTCTTCTTTCCTTCCTAATACTTTCTTAATGCTAGGGCCTTTGTTCCAGTGATTACCTTTAATTTGTCATATCATAAAATATTATATCTGTCTTTCTGTCCTATCTATACTTTATATGTAGTTGTTTTTCATTTTGCCTCTTGCATTAGATTGTAGGGACTGCCTTTTGTCTTTCATTGTATCTTCAGTACTTACCACAATATTTGGTGCATAATAAGTACTTAATTAATGATCATAGACTGACTCAACAAAAGTGACATTAATGTTTCATGATCTCATAACAGAGCTTTCTATTTTTGTATTACAATTAAATGTAACTTATATTTATTGCAAACTGAATATGTGCTCAGCATTGAACTGGGAAGATAACTGAATTTATAAATATTTGTTATAATGAACAGAAGGCAGACCTTTGATTCAGGAAGTGATAACATATCCTAAAAACTCTCTAAATTATAAGTGGAAGAAAAGTTGGATAGATGCTTAATATTTTTGTTAAATTTCATGCAATCATTTTTATAGTTGTTGTTCAGTTGTTCAGTCATGTCCAACTCTTTGTGACTTTGTAGACCATAGGATTCCAGACCCTTCTAGCCTCCACTGTCTCTCAAAGTCTAAGTTGATGTTCCTTGTTTCCATGACACTATCCATCCATTTCATCCCCTGCCATCCATCTTTCCTCTTGCATTTAATCTTCCCCAACATCAGGGTCTTTTCTAATAGTATTTTGTCCAATTACTGTAAAGATAGCTTTCAGCATTGATTTTTTATAAGATTTTGAGTTCCAAATGTTTTCTCCCTCTCCAAGAAAACAAGCAATATGACATAGTTTCTACATGGGCAACCACGTTAAACATGTTTAAACATTAGTCATGCTGTGAAAGAAGAATCAGAACAAACGGGGAAGGCCATGAAAAACAACAAAAGTGAAAGAAGTCTGCTTCAATCTGCATTCAGACTCCATACTTGTTCCTCCGGATGTAAGTAGCATTCTCCATGATGAGTCTTTTGGAATCGTCTTGGATCCCTGTATTGATGAGAAGAGCTAATTCTATCATAGTTGATCATCACACAATGTTGCTGTTACTGTGTACAATATTCTCCTAATTTTACTCACTTTGCTCAATATCAGTTTATGTACATCTTTCCAGGTTTTTCTGAAATCTACCTGCTCATCATTTCTAAGAGGAAATTAGTATTCCATTACATTCATATATTGCAAATTATTCAGCCATTCCCCAACTCATGGGCATTCCCTCAATTTTCATTTCTTTGCTACTACAAGAGGAGCTGCTAGAAGTATTTTTGTACCTTTGGGTTCTTTTCCCTTTTTTATG
Organism: Trichosurus vulpecula; assembly: GCF_011100635.1. Lineage (NCBI taxonomy): Eukaryota > Metazoa > Chordata > Mammalia > Diprotodontia > Phalangeridae > Trichosurus > Trichosurus vulpecula. The sequence goes on along the minus strand of NC_050580.1, from coordinate 242,831,900 downwards.
ATCTTTTTCAGATATAGACCTACTAGTGGTATTGCTGTATCAAAGGGTATGCACAGTTTGATTGCCCTTTGGGCATAGTTCCAAATTGCTCTCCAGAATGTTTGGATCAGCTCACAACCATATCAACAATGCATTAGTGTCCCAATTTTCCCATATCTTCTCCAATATTTATTGTTTTCCTTTTCTGTCATATTAGCCAATTTGATAGGTATGAAGTGGCACTTCAAAATTGTTTTAATTTACATTTTTCTAACCAATAGTGATTTAGAGCATTTTTTCATATGATAAATTTTGTTGTTATTTTATCTAGCTCTATAAAATATTTTTAACAGTTTGGTATGACACTGAATAAGTAAATCAATTTAGATAAAATTAGCATTTTTACTGCATTAGCTCAGCCTACCTATGAACAATTGATATTTTTTCCAATTGTTTAGATAACACTTTTGTGTTAAAAGTGTTTATTAATTTTGTTCAGATATTTCCTGAGTTTGTCATGACAGGTAGACTACCATATATTTTATATCATCTATAGTTATTTTAAAGGCAAATTCTCTTTCTGTCTCTTGTTGATGGAGTTTGTTTATATTATTATTATTATATTATTATTATTATTATATTATTATTATATTATATTGTTATAGTTATTCATTATTTCAAGTAGCTTTTTCAATTTATTCTCTAGGATTCTCTTATTTATTTATTTTTCTTAAATATCTAAACAAATATAAATATGAAGGAAAAAAAAAGCATTGTCCTGTGCATAGCCAAGGAGAGGAATCAAAATAAGATAGCAATAAATTTCTATTTCAAGGAAACCTATATAATAAATACTATGCTTTGTGTTCATAGATGTCCATCTTTTCTTTGCTTCTGTGTAAATCTTATTTTGCTCTCTGCTGTGCACTTTTTGCTTTGTTCTTTTCCTGCCTCCCACCTCTCCCAAGAAGGTACAAGTAAGCATGGATGCACACACACACATACAAGCATCTTCACATGTATACATATGCACATGCATATATATGTACACACACATATACACATAAAGATATACACATGCGTATACACATACATATGCACACTTACACATACATATATTTAGATATCTATAATCATACTCATATATACACATGTATGTTTATATGCATCTATGCAAGAGTGTACTATACTTATTTGTTTTTCTGAGGGTGGACAACTTTTTCTTTCATTAGTTTTTCTAGGTCTACCAACTCATCTTTTCCTACTCTGCCATATTTAAATTGCTATTTTTTTTCATGTTGCTTATAATATTTTATCCTTGAGCTGGGGGTTTCAGCATTTGACAATTGTATTCCTGTAGGTTTTCCTCATAGAGTCTCTTTCAAGTAGTGATTGGTGGATTTTTTCTATTTCTACTTTCCCCTCTTGTTCTAATGTTTTGGGATCATTTTCTTTAATTGTTTCTTGTATTATTGTATCAAGATCCCTTTTTTATCATAGCTTTCAGATGTTTTCTCTTCTTGATCTCCAGATCAGTTGTTTTTCTTATATTTTGTATTCTCTTCTATTTTTTTCATTCTTTATATTTTGTTTTTATTATTTTTTGGTCTTATAACTTTATTGGCTTTCCCTTACCAAATTCTAATTTTCTAACAAAGTCTTGAAAGTCTGAGGGCTTGTCAAATGTCTATTTTTTTTTCATTCAAGATAATACTTAAATTTGAAGGGTATGATATTTTTGGCTGGAGCCTCAGGTCTTTCGCTCTTCAATGTATTGTGTTCTAAGACCTGCATTCCTTTAAAGCCTCTGCTGCTAGGTCTTGTGTAATTCTAATTGTGGCATCATCATATTTAAATTGTTTTAATCTTGATGTTTTTAAGGTTTTATCCTTGAGCTGGGAGTTTCTGAATTTGACTATGATATTCCTATGAGTTTTCTTCACAGGATCTCTTTTAAGTGGTGTTCAATGGATTTTTTCTGTTTCTACTTCCCTGCCCTGTTCTATTGCTTCAGAACAATTTTCTTTAATTATTACTGGTATTATTGCATCAAGATTCTTTTTTTTGATCATAACTTTTAGTTACTCTGATTATTTTTATATTTCCTCTTCTTGGTCTATTTTCCAAATCTCTTGCTTCTTCTTATAAGGTGTTTCACTTTCTCTTCTATTTTTTCATTATTCATACTTTGTTTAATTATTTCTTGATCTCTTATAATTTCATTGGTTTCACTTTGCCCAATTCCAATTTTTAAGGTGTCATTTTCCTCCTTGCCATTCTGGATCTCCTTTTCTAATTGTTTGACTTTTCTTTCATAACTTTCTTGTTTTTCTTGGATTATTATTATTTTTTTCCTCCATCTCTGGCATTTGATTTTTAAAATCTTTTTTAAGATCTTCTATAACTTCTTTTTGGGCAAGTGACCACTCAACATTGTACTTTGGGGGTTTCTTTACTTCAATATTGTCCTCTGAAGATGAACCCTGGTCATCTCTATTCCCGGTTGTATACTTTTTCATTTCCCTGTGCATTTTTTGTGTAATAATTTGATTTTTATAATCACCTCTAGCCCTGGGGTATGGGAAATGGTTCCTCTTGCCCCAGATCTTCAATTCTCCACTGTAGCCTGGAACCAAAGCCAAACTTCCAACCTCCTGAAAGTGCCCATAGCCAGGGCCTTTCTGCCCCACTGCTTCTGCACTCACCAAGCATGTGCTGGTTCCTTCTCGCCCCCACCTCTATTTGCAGCACAACTGGGTTTGGAATTCCTCATCAGCAAAGGTTTCCTCAATCTTCCTGGGCTCAAATGCCTCATGACTCCCCTCACTATCCAGGGTGAGAAGTTCCAGTGGCTGAGGCTGAGGCAACCTCTCAAACCAAATAACCCCAGGGCTTGCCTGTAGTTGTTTAAGTGATTTACCCATATGTTGTTAAAACAGAACCTAGCCTAGAGGTGTTTACTCCCTGAAAGGACCAAACCCAGTGATGGGAGTTTTCTTCAGATCTTCTCAAACTGTTCCAGGCAGACCCTGGTTGTGCCCCTGTTCTTTTTTGTCTCTACTCACACTTTTTTGGCCTTAAGGTGCTACTTTAACTCTTTTGTAGGGGAAAATCTTGAGAGCTTGGAATTTTCTGACCTACTCTGCAATCTTCCCAGAATCTTCCCGCAATTCTAATTTTCAAGGAATTGTGTTCTTCCTTCATATTCTGAGTCTCTGTTTCTAGTTGGTTGATTTTCTTTTCATAATCCCCTTGCTTTTCTAGGATGGTGCTTTTTTTTTTTTTAATTCCATTTGAAGCATGCTATTTTCACCTTTTTTTTCCTCTTGTGGTTTTTCCCTTTTGTTCCAATTCTTCTTTCACAGCATGACTAATGTTGAAATATGCTTAACATGATAGCACATGTATAACCCACATCAGATTCCTTGCCATCTTGAGGATGGGAAGGAAAAAATTTGCAACTCAAAAACTTATAAAAATGAATGTTGTAAGCTATCTTTACATGTAATTGGGAAAAAAATAAAATACTATTTACAAAAAAAGGTATCCTCTGATCCGCATTTTTGCTCTATCTGTTCTTTGTCTGAAGGTAGATAGCATTTTTTCTCATTATTCCTTCAGAACTGTCTTGAATCATCATATTGTTGAGAATAATGAAGTCATCCACAGTTAATTGTTTTACAATAATGCTGTTAGCATGTACATTTTTTCCCTTGTTCTGATCACTTTATGTTGCATCACTTTACGTAAATCTTCCAAGCTCTTTTTCCCCCCAAAAGCATCCTGATCATCTTTTCTTATACTACAATAGTGTTCCACCACAATCATATATCACAACTTGTCTAACCATTCCCCAGTTAATGAGCATCCCCCAGTTTGCAATATTTTACCACCCCAAAACAGCTCCTATAAATATATTTGGAAAAATAGGCCCTTTTCCATTTTCTTTGATCTCTTTAGGGTATAAATCTAGTAGGGGTATTGCTAGGTCAAGGAGTAAGCACACTTTTATAGCCCTTTGGGCATAGTTCCAAATTGTTCTCCAGAATGGTTCAGTCATGAAACTTGTAGTGTTCTATAATTTCCCAGACCACCAGGAAATAATACGATTTACCCAGGCTCACACAGTCAGCTCCTATGCTAGGCAGGACAGGAATCCAGATTTTCTTGGCTCTAAGGCTGATTTCTATCCATTATGCAATGCTGCCTTTGATTTTACCATTCAGTTAGTAGCCTTTAGACTTTATTCACCCCTGACCACAAAAAGGGGGGAAAGAGAAGATTTCCTAGTGGAATCTTTCTCTTTAATATGCATCCTATTTGCCAAAGGAAAGGTGGTATAGAGATATTTTAATCTGCTACTTTAGTTTTAGTGTTTTCAAATTTACAGTGAGTGCATAAATCCTTTCAATATCCCCTATGTTCTCTTTTGACTAGATTGTGCTTTGTCTTATTACATAGGACCTATATAACCTCTAAATTTCCATTTTACAGACATTAGGATTTATGGTAGATATTCTTTTTTGACAAGGCACTCGCTTTCAGATGTGATATATCAACTATCGGTTTTATGTGAACATATGTTTATCTGGTTAATTTTTTTTTCCAAAAAAAATTGAATATCGTCTCTAGAAGGGGAAGGATGTCAATGTTTTCACCACATTTGAAGGACAGTCTAATATACAACCTTCAAAGTTTAAAGCATCAGAAATGCAGCATTTGTGATCACACCATTTATTTTCATGGGTCCTTGTTTATCAGGGCCTTAATAAACTCTGCATGGGCTAAGAGACACAGAAATGGTGACTAGAAGATAGTCTGGTGGAAATATGGATTGAAGATAAATGCACAGGTGCGTGTGAGGAGTGAGAAAATTGGACAAATGCCATGGGAATCATTATCTCTTTGAAATACATTTTTCAGGACTATTCATTTTCATTTTTTTCTTTGTGTCCACAGTGCCTGGAGCATAGTAGACACTTAAGACATGATTGAATAAGAAACCTAGGAACGTAAGATGCTAGAGTGCATAGAGCACTGGGCCTAGAGCCATGAAGACTTGATTTCAGATCCAGCCCCAGACACTTATCAGCTACATGTTCCTGGCCAAATTATTTAACTTCTGTCTGCCTCAGTTTCCCTAACTGTAAAATGGAGATAACAACGGCACCTGATCCATAGGGTTGTTGTGAGGATCAAATGAGATAATATTTGTGAAGGGCCTGGAACATAGTAGCACTTAATAAATGTTTGTTTCTTTTTTCTTAATAAATGCTTGTGGGTTGATTATCTTATGATAGTATTTTTCTCTATTGTTTGAGTTCCCCTCAACACTGAAGTTGTGTACTACTCATCTGTTGCCTAAAAGTTGTCATGTATTATAATCTTTTTTTACATGTACATCTTATATCCACTTCTATATAAGCTCCCTGAGGGTGAAGACCGAATTGTATACCTCAGTGGCATCATGCCTTCCACAGTATAATGGCACAGTTAAAAAAATTTGAATTTGAAGTATTTAAAAACAGCAACAAAAACCAAGATCAAATCCCAGCTCTGCCACTCACAACCTCTGCAAGCCAAGATGAGAAAGTTATTTAAACCCTCTTGGCCACAGTCATTTTATCTGTAAAATGGAAGAATTGGACTAGATAACTCTAATATCTTTTTTTACTTTTAAATCCATGATTCTACTGAAGAAATAGTAATTAAAGTGAATAAGGATATCCTATGATGCTTGAGAGAGATGAGGAAATTTTGACAAGGATTAGTGTTAACTACCCACAGCCATTTGGTATTGCCTTCAATGGATATGTCACCACTCTCTTCTCAAACAGTACACTTTAAAAACACTACATAATAGAATAGCAATTGTGGATTTAATATAACTGTTCTGGCATATGAATGTCTAAATAGTAGAAAAAGGATCAATGATATTTAGCAATTGTTCACATAGCTTAGGCCTTTGAAATGACAATAGATAAACATGCATTTTGCTATCAAATTAATTCCTTGACATGGCTGAAGTACTTAGGGTTACAGGGCTAATTAACTTTGGACCCTCTCTGGTATCTGAAGCAGCACAGATTAATTTAATCAATTTACTATTTATTGATTTTTGGAGTCAAATCATTTAGGGAACAGTTACACTTTTATGAAAACCTTTTGTTTGTTTATTTATTTAACTCAAGGTGGCACGACAATGTCTTTTCTATTTTATAGGTATCCTGAGTTCTCTACTCCGTTCTTTCCTCTGCTACCAATGTGAGGTTTTATCAAAGTATTGGGGGCATTTATTTTCCCTAAAGATTAAGTTGGACTCAGTGACAGGTGTGTAATTGACAGAACAATTATATTCTGTGGAACATAATTCTCTATATAACTTTACTAATCTATCTTTTATAATTATTATGATTGTTGATTCTACCAGTACTTTTAGCTCCCTTCTTGAAATGTTTTAACTTTGGTCTATAATTTCTAGCATTAAAGGTTCTAATGTTTAAGAGGAATTCACTAGAGTGTAGGGGAAAAAATCAGTTACTTGGAACACAACTATCCAATGTGGCAGAATAATAATGACTGTCCTACTTTGAATGCTATGAAAAGTTACAACCAGTTAGTGAAAGTTTTACAGACTTGTATATTATATCCAGTATAAAGAAGACCTTCCTATTGACTAGAACTGTCCCAAAATGGAATGAGCTGCTTCCATACCTTTCTGAAGCTTTTAACCCTGTTGTCTACTTCCTCTTCCTGAACACTCTTTCCTTCTTTGACTTTTATGATGCTGCTTTCCTGGTTTTCCTCCTACATCTCTGACTACTTATTTATAGTCTTTGTTGTTGATGTTATTGTTCATCCCACTTCCATTACCTGAGCATCCCTCAAAAATCAAAACTCAGTCCTCACTTTATCCAGCTCCCATGAGTTCAGTTGTCATCTCTATAACCATGACTTCCAAGTCTATACATTCAGTCCTAATTGTTCTCTTGAATTTCAGTCTTGAATAGCTGAATACCCTTCTGACTATACCTACCTAGCTATCTGGCACCTCAAATTTGAAGAGTCCAAAAGAGAACTCATCATCTTTACCCCTATTCCCAACCTTTATCAAAATTTCCCTCTTTCTGTTGTCATTTTACAATCTGCAGAATAATTTCTGACTCTTCCTACTCCCTTACCTCCCACATTCCAATGGTTATCAAGGCCTATAAATTCTACTTCCAGACCTTTCTCATTTTCTCCCTCTCCTCTATCACTGCCAATATTCTGTTACATTTTCTTTTCATTTCATGCCTAAATAATTACTTATCAATTATTAGTTAATTATGCTACTTTTTCCAATATCTCTCCTGGGCTAGGCAAGAGTCATATTATTATCAAAAGATCTTTACAAAACACAGGTCTGCACATATCACGACCCTGCCCCAAATCTTACAGTGGCTACTGTTTCTGTATTGATTTCTTCAATTACAATGTAAGCTCCTTGAGAGTCTGCAGTGCTTAGCTTAGTGCCTGGCATATGATAATTATTTAATGAATGTTTCTTTCACATAGTTCACCTGCCCTAAACATTATAAGTGATATATTAATATTTATAGAATTGATTTGAATTCAAGTAAGACATAGTAATGGTCTTAGAAGGAGAGTATGTTGGAATAAGAAGAAAACAAAACTGATTCAAGAGATACTTTTAAGGAATAATTGAAAAGATTTTGAAGCTATTGTAATACCTAAAAATCATAATTTGAACATACAGTTATTGTCATAACACACTGTATTTACTAAGACAGGAGACTGAGATTTGAATGACCATAAAATTAAAGTTTGAAACAGATTATTTTTGTTTAGCTATCATTTATTTATGATAAATGAGCAAGAAGAAGCCAAGTGGCTCAGTGGGTAGGTGAGCCCTGGATTTAATCAGAAAGAAGTGAATTCACATTTCACTTCTGACACTTAATAACTGTAAGACCCTGGCTAAGTCTCTTTTCTTCTTTCTTTTTTATATATTAGTGATTTTATTTAATATTTTAGTTTTCAACATTGATTTCTACAAGATTTTGAGTCACAAATTATCTCCCCATTTCTACCCTCACCCTATTTCTAAGATGGCATATATTCTGATTGCCTCATTCTCCAGTCAACCCACCCCTCTTTCACCCCACTCCCCCCCCACCCATCCCTTTCCCCTTACTTTCTTGTAGGGCAGGATATCTTTTTTTGCCCCATTCCTGATATATCTTGTTTCCTAGCTGCATGCAAAAAACAACTTTTTAAAAATTTTTTTAAGCATCTATTTTTAAAACTTTGAATTTCAAGTTCTCTCCCCTCTTCACTTCCCACCCACCCTCCCTAGGAAGGCAAGCAATTCAACGTAGATCACCCATGTATCATTATTTAAAACACTTCCCCAATGCTTGTGTTGTGAAAGGCTAACTATGTTTTCTTCCATCCTATCCTGTCCCCCTTTATTCAATTTTCTCGCTTGACCTGTCCCTTTTCAAAGGTGTTTGCTTTTGATTACCTCCTCCCCCTATATGCCCTCTTTTTAATCATCCTCCCTTTCTTATCCCTATCCCCTTACTTTCCTGTGGAGTAAGATACCCAATTGAGTGTGCATGTTATTCCCTCCTCAAGTTGAATGCGATGAGAGTAAGATTCACTCATTCAAACTTCCCTTCCAATAGAACTGCTTTTTTTGCCACTTCAAATAATTTACCCCATTCTATCTCTCCCTTTCCCCCTCTCTCAACATATTCCTCTCTCACCCTTTAAATTTATTTCATTTTTTTAGATATAATCTGAGAAAGGTCTCCTGAATTACACACATCTTTCCACAGAGCCCCTTTAGAGACTCAGCTATCCTTCTCAGACAGAAAGTTTTGATGCTTTTGGAGTTCCTCAATGTTTAAACCTGTTCTCTCTCTGTAAGTATGAGTCTATAGCAGAGGAAGGGTGTTTGTATGTATGTGGGAGTAGGGAAGAATTGTTTGTGAATTGATGAAGGTGACGTGATTTGTTCCCTGGGTCACAGAATCCGTTGGAAAAGACAAAGCTAAGTTTGTTCAATTTCTCACTTGAGAATGAGGGATTCATGCTATCTTCTTTGGTAATCTCATTACCTCCCATGGGTTCACATATTATTTTATGTGGATGATTCTCAGATTGATTTATGCAGCTCTAGCATTTTTCTTGGCCTCCAGTTTCCCTGTCAATGAACATTAATTAATTGTCTACTATGTGCCAGGCACCTGAGGATATCAATTTAAATAAAACACAGTTCCTGCCCTCAAGGAGGCTATAATTTGCTGAGAGAAGAGAACACACAAAAGAAAAGTCAAATGAATTTGGTAGGGAGAGGCAAAAGGTTCTAAAAAATTTCAGAAGCATTAAAGATGGTAAGAAATGTAGTGGAAAGAAATGGCCATACCGTAAAATGAGAAACCTTTGGCCTGCTTCCCTCTGAGGATGACATGTGGCCACATGAAAAAGGCCTCGGTCTTTTACCTCTGCTGAATTCATTCCCTTCTTTGTAAGTGAAGGGCTTATAGATTTGAATTTTGTTAGTTTGGAAAAGTATGTGCAGAGTAGAAACTACTTGTCTACTGTGATAGTTTATTCCATTTTGGGATAATTCAAGTTCTTACTATACAGAATTATCAATCCATCTCTGAAATTTCCTCCCATTTTGCTAGGTTCAATGAGTAAAGAGTTGCAAATCAGTCATTCAGTCATTTAAGTGGTATTTATTGAATTCCTACAATATGCCCTAAGTGCCAAGGATTCTTGTCTTTAGAAAAAAATCCAAGAATACTTGGAATTAGAGATATTCCTTAATCTTTGTTGAGTGGAATTGAAGGAAACTCAACTTACTCTGATTTGAAAAGAGAATCCCAAAACTCAATGAGATGCTCAGAGATCATCAAGCTTGCCATCATTCTATAGTCAAGGAAGGAAATAATTACTAAACATTTAATGAGTACTAACTCAGCATGGCATAGTGGATTGATGATAGGCCTTTGATTTTTTTTTTTTTTTTTTGGGCAGAGGAAGGCATTTTATTACGCTCCTCAAGAGAGCTGGTGTAGTGCTCACGGGAACACCCACACAGCTGCAGGAGCAGGGGTAACCATTCCCTCCACTCCTGCTAGAGTCATGGTTAGTTTACAATCTTTGTTTTTTTACATAGTTTTCCTAGGTTATACAGTTTATATAAATAGGATAATAAGGATACAGAAGCAAAAGTGAAGTTAATTAGATTTTCCTTGTCTTAGTTTAGGATTAAACTATATTCTTTTACTTCCCCTACTTTCCCTCTTTAACATATGCAAATTATGCAAATCAGTAGGCCTGGATTCTTCACCAAGACCAGACCCTAGATAAGCTTCAACAGGTTCAAGTGGGTTTGGCCTCTCTAATTCTCTAGACTGCCTTCTCAAAAAGTATGCACATGCGTGCAAGCCTCTGACCTCTTACCTGACTGACCTTGAGGCCTGGTCTCTGCTAAAGCTGGGGTGGGGGAGGGCAGGGAAGCACACCTTTAGTTCTGTGGAAACAAAACTCCTCCTCCCATTTCTTACAATTTCCCCCTCTTCTTTTATTCAAATTTCTGTTTCCACATTTTTAATATTCCCTTAATCTCTTTCTCATTTGAATTTTTCTCCTTAATCATCACCCCCTTAAATATGGGAAGGATTGATCAACGCATTGACAAATCAAAGGGGGCAGTCCCCTTTGTAAATACAGATACAGAGACCCAAAAGAAAATGATAATGCGACTGTCCCTTTAAGATTCAAAAGTCTCTTCCCATAAGCTGTCTGGCAGGGAACATCAGTGAAGTCTTCTGGTCCTTGGTATTTGTTCCAGCCATCTCCAGCATCTTCTTCTTGCCTTCTTGTAGGAACCAGCTTTCTTTCCATTCTCCTACAAAAGTTACCCTGGCACAATTTTCTAACTCTTATACCCTGGTCATTTTTACAAATTCGAAATTGGAACTTTGGCCAATTGCCATGTTTAAGAAATTTTACATCAGAACCCAGTTTCTCATACTTTACATTAACTCAATATTAATTTCCTCACTAGGAGGATGATATTTCATTAAGGAATTAACAGCCAACTCCAGCACATATATAAATACATTAGATAACCGATTCTTAACACAGTACATATATAAAACTTTTAGTCATGCCATGTTTCTTTGATGGCATGTACGAAATAAACCACAAGCCATTCTTCTTTTAACATTACTAATTGTAACAAAGCTTTAGACAAGCATGATATTAACCAAATAACAAAATATTCTCACAAGCCCTTGACCTAATTGTCTCCATACCATTTCCAAGAAAAAAACCTAACTTAACACTAGTCCCAGTCCTAGAGTAATCTAAGATGTTCCATAATCAATTATTTTAATAGGTTTACAAAACCTTCTGATTATACAAATTTGGCACCAAGAGAGTAGGGACTTAGAGTAAGGGGACCATATTTTCCCCAGCTTCCTGTCAACTCTAGGCAGAGGCTGTGTCAAACTGCAAGCTGCATTGAGCCAGGCCTAGTCTGCCAGGTTTCAGCAGAGGCATCAGGTCAAGATGGTCCCACCTCAGCACATGCTGAAGAGTTGCCCCCTCAACTTTGCCAAGAAATCATACCTGCAGCTCATGCCTGCCCTCCCACAGGGCTGCTGGCCTCTTGGGTCAGCCTTCCTTGATACTCACACCTGGAGTTAGACTCAGAAAAACAGTCGGTTAACTGTCCCCGTTAAGTCTTTGAATGACAAGTTCCAATAATTGGTGACTATTGCCTAAGGAACATCCTTAAAGCTAGCTCTAAATAGCTTGCACACATTTCCTCCCTTGTTGATAAAATCTTCCCATTAAGATCATAAGTTACTGCACTAACACATTTGCATCAGTTTCTCCTCTATTTTTCTGTTCTTCTCTAATTATACCTGATCTGAAAGAATTGAACCAAATAATTTTTATCTTTATCTTTGATTTTTTAAAACAAATCTAGGTTTAACTTATGACATATGTTAGCTGTTTGACCTTGGGAAAATCACTTAATCTCTTTTTTTCTAGAGGCAACTTTCAAAGTCTCTAACTTGCAGAGTAGTTGTGGATCTGCATTAGAGGGAACATTTTCCTTACTGAGAGTTCCTTATACTGATGAAGTATCGGATTTGGACCAAATGCTGTGCCTAGGACTGTACTCAATAATCCAAAGAGAAGATATAGACACTTTTTAAAAAGTTGCTTTAAATCATGTTGATGAAATCAAGCTTAACATGCATGAGTGAAAGCCAGTCAATAAGTGGTAAATTGTGGATTCAGAGCCTAAGGGTTTATAGGAGTTCAGAGAAGAGGAAAAAAGTGGGAGAGATGGAATTATCAGGACAATCAATCACCACATATATATTAAGTCTCTCCTATAGGTCAGACCCTATGCAAAGCACTAGGCATGCAAAGATTTTTTAATGGACCTTGATTTCACAGATCTTGCATTCTAATTGGTGTGACAACATTTATAGGCATAAGTACATACCTAATAAATACAAAAGGGATATAGGGTCATTTTTGGAGAGAGTTCATTAGCAGCTAGATGAGTCAGAAAAAGTTTGATGTAGAAGCTGCTAATTGAGCTGAGATTTGAATAAAGCCAGTTGTTCCAAGAGGCGGAGGGTAAGAAGGGATAAAATCCTAGTCACGGGGTACAACATATAGAAAAAAAAATGTCATTTGGAGATGTAGGGAGGCAAGAAAATGAGTATCCAGCATTTACTTGGCTCCAGGCACTGTGTTTAGCTCTTTGACAAATATTTCATTTGGTATGAGATAATGATATGAATCATCATGTGTAAAGAGCACAATTTATATGGCTGATATGTAGAGTGAATAGAAGGGAGAAATGTGGATGAAGAATGGGAAAGTAGGCAATATCCTAGTATGCAGACCAGGATTCAAAACTGATTGTAGAATTATTTTTAATCCTAGTAGTAATAGGGAGTCAATGAAATGTGTTGAATAGGGGGAGGGGTGATATGGTCAGACCTGTGCTTGGGGAAAATAACTTTAGTATTTCTTCTTGACCATGCCCAAGAATGGAACTTTCTTATACTTCTTAGATAGCTCATTTATGAGTTTCATCACCTTGATGGGCAATACACTTATATTGATTCAAATGAGAGATGAAACATTTCTAAACCATTTTAATATTCAAATCCATAACTAGAAAAATAAAAGGATATCCTGATATCCTGATTTAATTTCAGTTTTGTGATTGCATTTCTCTTACCTTCTATTTTCCTTTGAATAAGGATATTTTCCCCAGTAGTTTGATTTGGTGCTCTTTAAAGGTTATTAGCTTCTACCCTTTCATGATAACTGCTTTGCAGGGCCAGGAGAAATTATTCCTATGTGGGTTGAGCTCTTTGGATGAAAGTCACAATCCAAATGCCAGTTGTTATTATCCATTTCATCAGATCAGCAGAATTTCTGAATACTAGCTAAAGAGAGGGGTGTTTGATATCCTGTCTAATCTTCCTGCATAGTCAAAAGCTTCCCTATTGCATGTCCTATTATCACCTTCTAATAACAGGAAGGCCATGCTGCCTGCACCATTTTAAAATAAATATATTCTTTCTTTGAGTAATATGAATTCAGCTGGATTCTCTGCTGAACATCGGTTCCAGAAGTGAATATCAAAGCTTTGCTGATGTTTTACTGTTTAGAGGTACTTCTTTTAATTGCTTGGTAGATAAAAGCCAACTATATTCAGTATATCTCTAACCTACAATGGTGCAAAAGGGTAGCATAATAATACTCAATACAATAGTTATCCATAGACAGTGTGCTGCTGTATAAATATATAAATATAAATATATATATATATATATATATATATATATATATATATATATATAGTAATTACATTGCAATCATGTTGGTGAGCCAGGGTATTATATTGTTGGAAGCAATTACTGTTAACAATACACAAGAGCAATGATTGGAGTTGTATAGAATAACCTGAAGAGGGGGAAAATAAAAATGTCAAGCTCTTATTTTCTAGTATGAATCATTTTAGGGCTGTACGAATAGTATAGGATGAGAAGGTGGCCATCAGCATTAATGGAGCAAGTATCCACACTAAGGTAGTCATAACCTACCAAAACATAAAGTCTAATAGGGAGACACAAGACTTGGTTTTTCTTCAGAAGATGACATTATAATGACAATGACAATGACAACAAAAAGATTTTGTGGATCTTCTACCATGAATATTAACAATACAAAATAATGCTTGGTGAAGTGGAGAGCATGATGGATGAAAGGGAACCTAAATTCCCAGTTGGAATTTTAGAATCATGAGATTTCAGATTGATTGGGATTTTAAAGGTTATATGAACCACCTTCTAAAATTTTTGCAAATGAGATAACTGAGCCCTAGAGATAATGTGACTTTCCTGAGGTTGCACAGGCAGTTAAGTATCATAGATAGGATTTGGATTCAATTCCCCTTACTCTAAATATAGTGCCTTTTAACTCTATCATGTATTTTTATGAAACGCATGGAATTTGGGTTCGATCACTTAGTTTTTGATCCAATTTCTGCTACTTAACGTGCCATTAAGGAAGTCACTTACCACATCAAGGTATAAGACAAGGGATCATCAAATGTACCCTCTAGATGTAAAATACTGGGATTCGGGATTATTTTCCTAATAATAGAATCACAGGATTTTTAACTTGAGAGATGGGAAGGACCTTCAAGGCCAACTAATCCAACTTTCTCATTGTATATTTAAACTATATGGACATTGCCAAGGCAATCATGAACCTGGAGATGTATTTCCATTGGTTTTGTATTCAAGGGGAGGTATGGGTCCACCTTCACAAAACTGGGAGTGAATAAGAGAGAGTAACAACCCAGTTTACCTATGCAACAACTCATCATGTCACCACACCACCACTAAATATAGTTGAAGAAACTGAGGCCTAGAAGATAAGTGACTTACTTGTTCAATATTGCAAAGGAAGTATGTTCTAGGACTAGGGTTTAAAGCCATATCCTCTGATTCCGTATCCGTTACAGTGTTCGTGGGCCATATTAGCAATTTGGTGAGAGAAACTGTGGGACCAAATAGAAGCACTACTTAATATTTGGGATGTTAGACTTCAATTTTTATCTTTGCTGTGTGGTAGAATATGAAAGGAAAAAAGCGACCATATCTAATTTTGGCAAGCAAAGCTGGACCTTCTCTTCCTATGACTAATTAATAACAAAAGAAAACTGAGGGGTATTAAAAACAAACAAATGAAAACAAGAAAGCCCTGATAAGTACTTTGACAAATACAAATCAAACATAACAAAAACAAAACCAAAAACAAATAAATATATGAATATATGAAAGGATAGCTGAATAGATATGAAAATCCCCTATTTATTTCTTCTGGTAACATTGATACCACAGGAGGGCAGTCATCTCACCACCACTCCCACTCCCACATTCCCCAAATACATGCACACTTCCTCAGTAGCAACAACAGAGAATCAGAATCATTGAACATTAGTAAAAAGGGATCTTCTACATCAACCAGTCCATTGACAAGTAAGAATAGAATTGCTCTCACCTCAGTGTAATCTGTAATAACTAGCATTTCCATCTTTATTTCTCCAATCATGAGCATTTCATTAAATCACTGAAGAAATAATTAAGGTCCACTATACATTTGAAGGTCACCTTAAGTAGAATGTTCTGTTCTATCTGAACTTGACTGACACAGAATCCTATACTATTTTGAGGGAGCATGGACCAAAAATTAAAATAATAGTGGAAGGACTTACAGGAAAGGTAAAAGAATGAAATACATCATGTGAAATGATGTAACAGTCAAAACATTTAAGCCATGTGATAGGAAGAAACAAAACAAAATCAAGCCAAAAGAAATTGTAAAACAGAAAATGTTTCTAATTTTATGGTGCATTTTACAAAATGTACGATATGCACAGTGTCTTATTGTGGTAGGTGCTGGGGATATGAAGAATAAAATAAAAATAAAACCACACCTGCCATCAGGGAGTTTATGTTCCAAGAGGATGGAATATGAAGAGTGTAAAGAGAAATGTATAATAGAATGGTGACTATCATAGTGTGAAATCTGAACAACAACAAAACATTGGGTACAGATATTTGCTTGAATTTTAAACTAATTACAGTAATATATCTCAAAATACCTGGATTTCCATTGTCAAGGCTATCACTGCCCTCAGGCAGAGATCAACTGGCTGTTTGAAGGGAAGCTGTTTGTGACACATGTTTTAATATTTATGTGTTTAAGTGCTTCAGATGGTAGCCCACTTGAAATGATGGTACCCACTAGAAACAAATGATTTGGACATAGTCTCCAAATCAGCTTTACAATCCTAAATGTAAAATCAACTTGTTCATTATGAGAAATTATCCAAAGGGGAAAAAAGAGCACTTTTGCATATTGCCATGTCAACAATATGAACAAACATGAATAACTGACCTTAAAAATTAACAACTCCACGTTTGTCTACTTTATAGATTAAAAACAGTGTATATTACATCTAAATGCAATATTTCAGGGAATCATGGAGCTCTTAGATATCCTTCTTTACATATCCATTTTGCATTAGCAGGACATTGAGTTAAGATGAGATAAATCCATTTTGTGAATCCTGGGTTCAATTATAAGAGTCTATTCAGGTTCAAGATTTCATGTTTATGCTCCCTCAGTATAACTGGGCAGCTAGGTGGTGCAGTGAATAGAGCACTGGGCTTGGAATTCAGAAATACTCATCCTCTTGAGTTTAGATCCAGCTCAGATACTTACTAGCTGTGTGACCCTGGACAAGTCTTTTACCCTGTTTGCCTCAGTTCCTCGTCTCTAAAAACGATCTGGAAAAGGAAATAACAAACCACTCCAGTACCCTTGCCAAGAAAACTTCAAACAGGACTCATGGAGAGTCACACCTGACTGAAACAATAACAATAACATCAACAGTCATGTTGGCACAGATATGTTCTAAGGCAGGGTGGGAAACCTGTGCCTGGAGGCTACATGTGGCCTTCTAGGTCCTCGGGTGCAGCCTTTTGACTGAGTCCAACTTTTATTGAGGGAATTTGTTCTGTGAAGTTTGGATTCAGTCAAAAGGCTGCACTCGAGGACCTAGAGGGCCCTATGTGGGCACAAGGCCACAGTTTCCCCACCCCTGTTCTAAGTTATTAGGGTTTGACTCAGAGAGAACTTATGTGCAAAATTGAACTGAGCTTAGCCATGTCTTATCATTTCTGCTCTTCTCCCAGGCACAGACAAATGAACTGCTGGGTGCCAAGCATTAAATCCAGAGAAATACTCCGTTTCTCATAGGTACAATTCCCCTGATGAAGGTCTTAAGGAATGGCAATCTGCGAAGCACGTAAGACACCACTTTGGACTGGGCATAAACATCTGGGTCTGTGTTGTTTAGTCGAGACTGCATCTCACCTGACTGTGCTCATTATTTATCCTCAAAGACAAAGCAGATCTTTCTTCTAAAGAAGAATGTCAAGGAAAAGCTGAGTGATTGATTCTTAACATATACACTTCTCTTTCTTCTACTAAGTCATCATTTTCCATATTGCTTCTTCTACTTGACAGGAAGTATCTTCTTGGAAATGCAAATGAGATGAGTTTGGAGAGCAACTGAGAGGTCCAGGATTTTTACCTCAAGGAAGAAAATAAATTGGACAAATTGAAATATGAGGTTTCCGTAACAGAGGAACTAATGTACGTGGCTCTTTGATTTTCAGGAATTTTTCAATGTACCTTTACCATAGCTGCACATCAGGGATTAGGGAAAAACAAAAAACAAACAAACAACCAGATAACAAATTCAGGAGGGCAAAAGTTAAAATGATAAATAAATAAACTTGAGAATCACTTATACAGAGAGCATGTTAATACAGACTATTTGGAACTGGAGATTTAAATAAATTTTGATAATGAGGAGTTAACTAAAATTTTGGTAGTTTGAGGGAATATAAGACTAGAAATGTATCCCTTCAAAGTATTTTCTTCTCTCTTACCCAGTGTTATAACATTTATCCTAAAAGATTGAAAAAAATGTTGTTAAACAAAAACATTTATCTAAAATTAGATTTTTCTACATTTATATAAATAAGCATTTTTTGTAAAATTTACTACATTTACATGTTATATTCTATTGTTCAAAGTGCAATTAGAGAAAATGATACTTGTGCCTAATTAATGATAACTAATGTGTAGAATTCTTTAAGACCCTTACTCATCCCTTCCTGATCCCCTACCCCTCAGTAATACTAATGGTCTTTTTGGTGAAAGATGCTTTCTCCCAGATCATTGACATATCTTCTCCCTGTCATATACACATGTGGGAAAAGCTGCCTTGTAAAATCTTGCATTAGTATTTTTTTCTTTCCTTTGCTTAATTTAATGGTAGAAAATTGTAACAGTTTTTCAGACTCTTTATGTAATAGCAGCTTTATATAAATTATATTATTTGCTGCTACTAATAATCTCACAGAGCAGTTGCTATACCCATACTACATATATGCCCATACTACAGAGAAGTACCTGAGAGTCAGAGAAGTCAAGTAACAACTAAAGTCATAGTCAATAGTAAATCCCTGAGGAAAGATTTGGACCTAAGTCTTTCTGACACTAAATAAAACCTCTATCCATAACTCTGTGGTACTTCTAGGAACTTGTAAGAATCTAGGTTTGGCACTTTATTCTTCCTTACCTATGTTAACTAGATGAGATGAGAAGTCCTCTTTTCATGATTATAGCTGAAGCAAAATGTTTCTGTGGAGAATGTTACTAATATATAGAGCGAGAAGGGATGGAGTAGTATTTGTGAACTATTTTTAAAAATTTGATAATTATATTTCAGTATAATTGGTTTCCTTCTTTAATCCTATGTATTACATTTTTTTTTCATTTAAAATCAGTATTCTGAGAAGCAGTTCAAAGACTTCACCAAATTTATAAAGGGGAAATTCTCTGTCTCTCTCTGTGTCTCTCTGTATCTCTCTGTCGCTGTGTCTCTTCTCTCTCTCTCTCTCTCTCTCTCTCACACACACACACACACACACACACACACACACACACACATACTGAACTTCAATTATTTATATATGACAGGACTGAGGCTCAGGGGCTCTGAGGCTTTACCTTTACTCTTTGTGGGGTTACTTTGCTCTTCATGGTTTATCCCCTGGGCATGAAACCAAGGTATTCCCTCATACCAACTAGATGGTACAGTCATCTGGGCCTGGAGTCAGTAAGATCTCAGACACTTCCTAGCTGTGTGACCATGGACAGCTAAGTCTATCTACCTCAGTTTTCTCATTCTAAATGAGGATAATGATAGCACATGACTCCCAGGTGTGTTGAAAGGATCAAACGAGATAATATTCATAATGTGCTTAGCACAATTATTGATACATAGTAGCCATTGAATATTTTTTTTATTGCCTTCCCCTTCTCATCCCTTTGTGATATTCAGAGTTTTCCTTGGTTTGCTCTTCTCATCCAATTCAATATCAAGATTGGGAGACTTATATTTTGGTCATGTTCCATATCTAAATGATATGGGCAGGGCCTGCCTAGTCTTGAATATAGTGGCTAGAATAGGGATCTCCTTCAAGGGACTCTAGTCATTCCACAATACTGTGCTCTACCTCACAACTCCCTCTTGTCACAAGGCTCTGTATCCTTCTGCTGCTATAGCTTATGACCGGAGACTATGCTTTCTATTTCTGGGATTAGAAGCTACTTTCGTTATGGATTCCAACCATAGTTCTCAAGGAAAGCTTGGGCTGGATGTTCCCCAGGGTCTTTCTCCCATAGCTTGTCTTAGACTACTAGTAACTTGCTAGAACTTCATTCAAAGCCCCAGGGCTGTATTCTTCATCTGGGCTCCTACAGCCAAGAGCTTCTTGGAAGGCCTTTGTTGAACTGGGCTTGGCTGGTCCTTCTAATTGGGTTCATAGAAATTATACACAGCAGATTTAGTGATTAATTTATTTTTGTCATGCACTTCTTTGTCAATTTAGTGAAGCTTATCAACCCCTTCAGAATAATATTTTTAAGTCAGGGCTGTCCAAAATATGGCCCATGGGCCACGTGCAGCCCACAGTGAGATTTTATCTGGCCCGCCTGTGGGTTTTAATTTTCATGAGCGAAAAAATAAAATAATAATTTGCATGGAATGCTTATTAGATTTTTTTAATTTCATCACTAGTAAATAACCTCATTGATGTTAATTTTCTTTGGTGTTTTTAAGCAGTATTATGGACTGAATATATTGCACAGAATTTTCAATCCATCTGTGGGATGTGTTCCGTCTGCATGATGCAGAGTAGTCAGCATGCTCCTACCTTTATACTGTTGTATTGTTGCTTGGTTGTTTCGTGTTTGCTTTCAGACTTCACGCCTTTGCCTGTCATATTGATGATACGTGTTCCACCACTTTCTATTAGTAAACCGTATTTTTTATTCCGGGTGAAGCCCTCGAATAATTATTTTATTTTAATGCGGCCCTAAGATAACCTAAGGTTGGATAGCCCTGTTTTTAAGTAATTGAAATAGTTTCTAAAATTCCATTATATATTAATGAAAATAAAATTGCATCTTTCTTCTCATTCAAGTTCATGGACCCCTGAAACATATCTAAAGACTCACTTTAAAGAGCCTGTGTCTTGTTGTACAGAGTAATAGCAGCATTGCCCAATGATCAGCTATGATGACCTTAACTCTTCTCAGCAATACAAAGATCCACAACAATTCAAAAGACTCATGATGAAAAATGCTATCCACATCCAGAGAAGGAACTGATGGCATCTGAATGCAGATTGAAGCATACTATTTTCATTTTCTTTTTTTTCCTTTTGTTCCGTTTCTTCTTTCACCACATTTAACTGATGTTGAAATATATTTAACATGATTGCACATATATAACCTCTATCAGATTGCTTTCTGTCTTGGGAAGGGTTTAGGGGAAGAAAGGAGGGAGAAAAATTTGGAACTCAAAATCTTATAAAGAAGGAATGTTGAAAATTATCTTTATATGTATTCTTCACATAAAAAATAAAGAACCTCAGTTTTTAGAGTAACTTGTTTCACATAAATGAGGAAAAGAATGTTCTTAGATTCCAGGTGATTGATGCAATGTCTTAGAATCACAGGGTCATACATTAAGTGCTGGAAGGTCTCTTATAGATCATCTAGTCCTACCTTGTCATTTTACATGTAGAACTGAGGCCCAGGGAGCAGCCCATGCTTAAACAGATTCAGGATTTGAACACCTGTCCTTTGAATCCTAATCCAGCTTATCTGGCACTTGTAGCCTGTGGCCCTAGTGTTACACAGCTCCAAAATGGAAAATTTAGGATTTGAATTTAGGTGTTCTTACTCTAATGTGCATGAACTTTCCATAGCATCATAACTCATTTGGGTGATGGCACTTGAAAAAACCAGAGGAAAAATTTGGAATATTTTCCATATCCAGTGGCTGACTTCATCACAAATACCAGGGATCACAAGGGTGCTCTTCATCATTTAATATTGTGAAAATTATTAATGTTAGCACTGGCCATTTAACTGAGAAATTAGCAAGAATACTGTATTAACTCTCATTTGTTATTTTTAGGATAATTGGGTAGGAGAAAAAAATGTGGGAGAGAGGATTAGTGAATTGACTAAATCAAAAGAGAAATCACCTATTCTTTGAAGCCATTATTTATCCTGAATGAATAAATAAATCACACAAAGGCTTCTTGGGCCACTGGAGTTAAGCAACAGACAAACATAGCTCTATAAATGTTCATTACTCAGTGCATAGAAGCTGGCTGCAGGGGATAATGACAATCAATCTATGGGCATCTCCCCCACCCCAGAAGCAAGCAAGAAGATTGTAAAAGGGAATTGCTTCTGAATAACAGAGATTTGTGCTGAAATAAACCTTTTAGGTCATTTAATCCGTTTCTTGGGTTCCAGGGTGATACCGTTTTTTGTTTTGAAAATGTTCTCTAATAAATGATTCACCAACAGGGGATTTAACTATTTACCATGAGCAATTATAATATAAAGGTTCTTTTATTTGCATTTTATATATTCATACATATATGTTTTATGCTCTCTACCATTTAGTTGACATTTTATTTTTGTGTGTATATGTATGTTTCATGCTTTTACTTTCCTCTCCAGGTGTCAAAATGATATTGTTCCCCTATGTCCTAATTCTCCTGATCCCTTACCCCTACCTTTCTTAGAAAGAGTATAATAAATGTTGTAGTTATGACTCCTTTGGTGACTATACATATGCCTAGTCAATGACCTTCTAATACAAAACCATAAGAATTAGACTTAGTCAGGGCCGAAAACGATGCTCCATCTGTTGTGAAGATAGAATGTTAAACGCTATCTTCAGTGTGCCTAGTGTTGTACAATGTGCTGCGAATTTCCAGAAGAGAGGAAAGCAAACAATAGCTATTCTGACATATTTTTCAGTCTCTTTATATCCCCAAATGTCTCTCAGGGTGACACATATGCAGCTTCCTGTTCCATAACTTGGAAATAGTGTTGTCACACTAAATTAAATCCAATAAAGTTGATCTTATGACTTAAGGAATGGATAATGGTCATCTATCTGAATTCAGTCCAAGTTGACCTGGCCACATGTCATGACCATTAAATGACCTACTCTAATAATATAAATGAAATGTACTGGAGCCAAGAGGCTAGTTACTGATGGAAGAAAATGCATGCATGCCAGCCAGATGTTGACTATGTCAGCAGAATGGCCATAGATTGAATATCCTTTAAAAATAAAACAAGAAAGATCACAAGTGAATTTTATTTCTTTTCCATACTCTGTATATCTTCAGCTCTAGTTGTCATACCAGAATTTTTTTTTCTGTCTTTGGACCTAAGGAAAAACAATTATCTTTGTGTCTATTTCTAGTCATGTATCATCACCTTTTAATTTACATTATGCTATGTGAGGGATTTGAGAGTGTTTTCTAAATCCTTCACTGTTAAGTTTAAGATAAAATTGAGCAATTTTGAATCAAATTAAGAGGAGAAAGAGGTTGGAGAAAAGCTGGATAATTTCTTTTTTTCCCAAACAATTTCATCTCCTGTTTAAAAAAAATAGTTAATTTCTACAAGCCTATTGTTAGTGCCTAATATGTACAAAGTATCTGACTTGTCTCGATGGGAAAAAAATTAACTCTATACTCTGTTAAAGAGAAGAAATTTTATTTAATTTAACATTAATCTATTATCAAATCCATATCTGTCCTAGGGGAAGCAACCGCAAAAAAACTGGCAGGGACCTTAATGCCCTCTGGCCTGTATATTTACTCTAGTTTGATTTGAGATAATATTTTTCCAAATAATGAACAGTTAAAAGATAATAATATATAGTTTAGGGTTAATATTCCAAACAGTAGTTATACCCACTCTGTTCACCATTCCTCTCAAATGTTCTCCAGGGGCAATCAAGGGGACTTCTTCTTCACAAACAATATCTTAATCTTCACTCACCGTTAATCTCTTTATTAGATGGAAAAAGAAGGGACTTCCTTTAGATGAGTCAATAGTCCAATTAACAGGTACTCTTTATTATAAATTTTGTATTTCAATCTTAATTAATTTTCCTAAGAAAATTAATTGTTATTCTTTTTTTGGCAGGGCAATTGGGGTTAAGTGACTTGCCCCAGGTCACCCAGCTAGTACATGTGTTAAGTGTCTGAGGTTGGATTTGAACTCAGGTCCTAGTACATGTGTCAAGTGTCTGAGATCGGATTTGAACTCAGATCCTCCTGACCCCAGGGCCGGTGCTCTACTCACTGGGCCACCTAGCTGCCACAATTAATTATCATTCTAACCAACATTCAAACTAGGAATTTTACATAGCATTTTTAGATAAGAGTATTACTGTTTCTCATTTTTGTCCAGTGAACTTTTAATTTTAGTTTTTTATACACTTCCTCGTCTTCAAGAGCTTAAAGTCCAATAAGACAGAGGAAAAAAAGTACCCAAATAATTAAAATATAAAGGCAAATAATAGGTACAACATACAGTTGATATGTTAAAAATAAATGTATCACATCTGAAATTCTTTTGCATTTATTCTGTAAGAAGCTGATACTAGTTTATCTGTTTTTATGTTATGGGGTGCATGGAGTGTTCAGGGATGCCTAGCCCCTGTGGGGTGAGGGCTTCCTGGGCCCTTTTCAGGGCTGCTTATCCTCCTTTCATTTCCAAATTCACCTGACTCTTACTCATGGCTCCAAAAAATTGTAACATGCATTGTGGCCATGATCAGTAAACCATCTCAGCAGACGGGTTAAACTAGGTTGAGGGTAACTGACAGGCCTCAAACAGGTCAGTGAGTTATAGGGATATGTATCCCACCTATGTAAAGATGTCCCCTGGTGGAAAAAGTGGATGAGAGCAATTTGTTCCAATGGCCATGAAGGCACCTGATGCAGGAGCTGTGGAGCACTTAGAGCTTCATCAGGCATTGAAAATGCCAACATCATCTACTGCATCCTGGAGCATTGATAGTCATATTGACTTTTGTCCTGCCATTGGACTTCTATGATTCAGGAAGAGAGAGTGAAGCTGATGATTCTGGGTAACTCTGCCTTACTTAAATCCAACTCAGACCCATATTGTTTGTCCCCTTTGAAAATCAAGGATGGATGACAACAAAATGTTATATACCTTTCCCACTAGTATATAAACTCTTTGAAGGGAGGAACTTCCATTCTCATCTCAGTATGTCTAGTGCCTAGAATATAGGAGTTACTTGATAACTGGCTGGTGAATTTAATTTAATATAATTTCATCTGTTTCCAGGAAATATTAGGAAAAGTTTCCAGGAGTAGGTAACATTTGAGATAGACCTTGAAAATGGATGACATTTTACCACCTTTATGTGCAGATGGGTGGTAGGGTGAGAGATGGAATTTCAAACAGAGAGAACAAAATGATCAAAAGACTAAAAGCAAGAAAATCCCTGTGTTCAGGTAAATCACTTACCAGGAAGGAAGGAACAAAGGAAAGAAGGAGGTAGGAGGGAAGGAAGGAAGGAGGAAGAAAGGAAGGAAGAAAGGAAGGAAGGAAGGAAGGGAGGGAGGGAAGAATGAAGGAAGGTAAGAAGGAGCAAGGGAAGAAGGAAAGAAACAAAAAAGGATGGAAAGAAACAAAGATAGAAGGAAAGAAGAAAGGAAGGAAGGAAAGAAATAAGCTTCCATTAAGTGCCTTCTCTGTGCCAGGCATTTTGCTAAGCTCTTTACAAACATTATTTCATTGATTCTCACAACAACCTAGGGAGGCAGATGCTATGATTATCACCATTTTACATTTGAAGTAATTGAGCCAAACGGGAAAAATTACTTGCCCAGGGTCACACATAAAGTAAATGTTTTAGGCCATATTTAAACTTAGGTCTTCCTGATTCCTGGCATAGCATTCTATCTACTATGCTACCTAGCTATTGTTAGATACTGGTAAGACTCTCAAATCCCAATCTCAAACATGAGCCTACAAAAGCAGCTTCTTGAGAACTCTCCTTAACAGCTATTGCCCTATTAACTGAACAAGCTCTGAACCTACTTGCAAAATGAAATTAAAAAAAAGTCATAATCAAAGAAGAGTTGGTTTAGGCAAGGAAACCATTCTAGCTTTTACACATTTCTAGTAAAAAGAAAAAAATAGATTATTATTAAGTGGGTTTTTCCTCATCTACTTCCAAGGAATGAGGAAAAAAGGAATGTGGAGTTTTTCCCTGATCATCATTTCATTCATTCTGTGTTGAAAACTGACACGTAGGATTTTTCAAGACAGAATGAAAGGAGGAGAAGAGGTAAGGAAATGCCTGATCAGTAGAAGTGAAGAGAAGCAAGGAAGGAGTAAGGACTTGGATCTCTAGATATCTAGGTCTTACAAGACACAAATTTATTCATCTTTTTAGAAACACTTTAACAGCAACACACTTAAAGTTCTCAAAGTAAACAATAGTCATCCCTATTATAAAAGAATTTCCTTTTTTTTCTTTTCCTTCATGCTCTTCTTGTATTATTGCTGCAAAAAGCAACTAATTTTAAATCATTTACAATCATTTTTAATGCTTTCAACACTAAGGAACTTAGAAACAAGAGATGTGAAGACCTAGGGTCCTAGTTTTATAATTATTTGTGCCCAGTTTTCTAAGGAGTAAGTGAGCAAACATATTTCAAATGGAATCCCCTATTGTGTAGATGCATGGCTAAAAATAAGACCATCATTGTATCCTTTTCCAACAGCCCAAATAACATATTTGTCAGCTCAGTTTGAGAAAAGAGATAGAAATCAAATCTTTAGAACTGCCTCCACTGGTAAACTCGCAAAATCAATGAAATCTAAGAATGTATAATCCTTACGGACCAACAGCTAGATTCTTGAACTCTGATATCCTTTCAGGAATGATTTTCTTTTCTTTTTCTATATCAGTGTGTCACTACTTAGCATCAAGATGTGAGATTCACAAGGGTGGCTTTTTACACATATGGACTAGATAAAATTGCTTGTCTGGGTTGAGAAATTAATGGAAGACAAAGGAAATGGACTTGTTTTAGTCTTTGGGAACTCCAAGAATGACTGATTCAATAAAGTTTGATTTTCATTGATGCAAATGCAAGTAATTAAACGATGAAACATTCCGGTAATTAACTAGTTGTTTGGTTAACAAAATGACTGGCAACCTCTTGGATTTTAGCTTTGTTTGTAACTGAGAATTTAGATGGTGCTAAAGTAACAAAATGGTGTTATCCATTTTCTGGAGTCAATTACATCACAGTTTTATTGAGGAAACAAAAATGGCTAATACTTATTTAATACTTTACATGAATTTGATAATTTTTATCACAATACTCTTGTGACATGTACTAGTACTGTTCACATTTTATAGGTACAGAAACTGAGGCTTAGAGGAGATAATGACTTGTTTA
Organism: Trichosurus vulpecula; assembly: GCF_011100635.1. Classification (NCBI taxonomy): domain Eukaryota; kingdom Metazoa; phylum Chordata; class Mammalia; order Diprotodontia; family Phalangeridae; genus Trichosurus; species Trichosurus vulpecula. The sequence continues at coordinate 242,804,874 of NC_050580.1, read as the reverse complement.
GTGTCACATATTTAGTACTTATCTTAAGTTGGATTTTAACCCGTGTTTCCTGACTCCATGTCGAAGATTATACCCATTATTTCACCCTTTGTCTAAACATCACTTCATCAAAAACATCATCCAAATTTGGTTCTATAACAGAAATAATCAGTAGGATTTAGAGGGCTCCCTGGAACCTAGAATTTATGCTGTTGAATCCTGAAAGTTAATTCCTTTTGAAATATTATCAGAACATGGATCTAGAATATTTGGGTGTCACTTTTTGTTAGACCAGAAGCCTCAGTGGACCTTTCCCTATGTTATCTCTACCTCAAGACTATCTAGGCATATAGGCAAAAATTCCAATGACAGATAAGGCAATATTGAAAGCTAGCTCTAGATTCTGCTTTCATGGAAATGTCCTTTAAAATAATGCCCCAATAAAGCAAGAAGTGGTAAACTGCATTGAGGGCAAAAAAAAAAAAACAGACTCTCTATATATAGAGGTACATTAATACAGGACAAAAAATTAAACTGAAATCATTTATTTTCCCACTTTCTTCACATTCCTTGGGAAACTTCTTCTAGCCCTTTCTTTTTCACATAAAATCAACTGCATTAGGGAGCCAAAAAAAACACTCAGAAAGGCAAGAAAACAGGCAAGACAAGGAAAAAGGAGACAGAGAGATCCAGAGACAGTGAGACATAACCATATACAGACAGAGGGATAGAGGGAGAAGAAGGGGAAGAGAGAGGGGGGGGGAGAGAGAGAGAGAGAAGGGGAGGGAAGGAGAGGGGAGGGGAGGGGAGGAGAGAGGAAGGGAGAAGAAAAAGGAGACAAATGACTCCATTATTTTCTCTTTGACTCCCTTCCTGCAGCAATGAATATAGTCAGGGATCCAAGTGGAAAAAAAGAAATCATTTCTTTGCACATAACCCAGACAAAAACATAAATTGGAATGAGAAAGATGTCAGCAGTTTAGTTAGGGACCCTCTCATTTGGGTTTTGGTTTTGGCACCCCAGGTCTATCTTTGCATTAGCAATATTAAGTGTTTCAACACTAGGCTATGCAGTCAAATCTGCATTATTTATCCGAACAGAATGTCGGGGGTAAAGTGGGAAGAAATAAAGAATTAATAAATTAAATTTCCATTAAAAATTAACTCTTTGGCTTTCTCTATCAGATGTTAGCTTTCAATAAAAGAGTCAAATTAAATGATTCAATTCACCTTTATTCCAAATTCAGCTCTGTCCAAAAGTATAATGAGTTGTGAAATAAATAACATACAGATAACACGGAGGAGAGGAGGAAAAAAAAACCCAGCAAAATTAATCCACAAATTGATCCATAACTCCTTGAATGATCAAGAGTTTATCATAATGTGATTCATTTCTTCATTTAATTAGAGTCACATGCCTTCTTTCTTTTTCTTTCACAAAACTGCAAACAATAAATATGATAAAATTCAGAATATAAGAAATAAACAATGTCTGTAGAGGCCATTAATTATAGCTTCCTGGTGCTCTCTCTCTCTCTCTCTCTCTCTCTCTCTCTCTCTCTCTCTCTTCATATATACATATATATATATATATATATATATGTGTGTGTGTGTGTGTGTGTGTGTGTATGTATATATGTGTGTATGTATATATGTATATACGTATATATATATATTTATAATATAATGATAATACATCGCTTTCCATACTTAATTTTAATTTCAGTGAATTGATTGCCACAAAAAACACTATAGCCAAAAATAATCCTTTGCCTTTCTAAGAACAGATTTTTTTATGTCATCTTAATTTACCATCACTGTTCATTTATGATTTGGCAGTGTGCTGTCACATGTTGACAAGCTGTTCCTGCCATCTCTCTTCTACTCTTCATTTATTTTTAGACTTGAAAAAAATTTACTTACTAGAAAACCTCTGAATGCATAACATTATTAAAAAATCCCTTATTGATAAAAATAGCCACAGCATCATTTGAATGATCTGGCTTCCTCTGCCAATCCTAAAAGTTATGCTTTACATTCTTTTTTGTCCTTTTCTCAGAAATATGAAATTTCCATTCCTCAGTATTTATTCATAGGCTTCTTTAATGTTCATAAGGCTAAGAGAATGATGTGCCTGGAATTTCTTTTATATTTCTTCATTAATTATATATCTAGATCCATATGAATCTAAATCTACCAAGACTTATTTCTATGTACATATACATGCCTCTATTTGTATCTGTACTTCTCATTTGAAATGTCCTTATGCCCTCTTCACAGCATTTCCTCTTGCTGATAATTTTGTATGCAATCAGCTGTTTCATTTACTGAGGAACTGATTATCTAAATCAGACAACACATTTACTTTCCTTCTTCCAACTTACAATTAAAAAAAAACACTGCTTATTAGAATTTCCAATGGGAAATTTGATGTGTATGGGAAGTAAGGAGATCTTAGTATACTCATCCCTTAGCCTGAAAGGGCCATGGTCTCACAGTGCATCCTGGGCCATTTCCAGTCTTCCTGGTGAATATCTGGCCACTGGATCCAGATGGCTCTGGAGGAGAAAATGAGGCTGGTGACCTTGCACAGCCCTCCCTCACTCAAAGACACCATTTCCTTGGTGTCATGGTCCTCTTGGAGAACAAAGGACAAACACAACTTGTGAGTAGCCACTGCCTCTGCCCCTTCTCCATGCTCCATTTCGATGGCTGAAGGCTGCCTCCTTAACCTCCAGTTTACTGGCTAGATTTCTCTTTCAAAAACCAAGACTTAAACTCAATTCATTTCGAGGCTCATAGATTGCACAATAGGTCCCTGCCCTCCTAGCACAGAGTGAATGTAAATACCAAATAGTAACTGTTTCTCTTTTGGCCAGAAACCCTGAGGGTCTTCCCCTCCCAGTTTGATTTTTTTTTTTTGAGTTTTGATTAAAGGGGCCATCCTTTGATTAACTTCTTAAAGGGGCCTTTTCACTGGATGGGAGAGGAGGAAAAAGTTCTCACTAAAGTGAGAACCTGAAAAGACCTTAGCCTGAAAGGGCCAGGGTCTCCCAGTGCATCCTAGGCCATCTTCAGTCATCTTGGTGAATATCAGGTCACTGGACCCAGATGGCTCTGGAGGAGAAGGTGAGGCTGGTGACCTCGCACAGCCCTCCCTCGCTCCAATCAAAGTCAACTGCAAGTCATGTCATCATTTCCCTGATGTCATGGTCTCCTTTGAGAACAAAGGATGAACACAACCAAAAACCTTTTAATAATATAGATGATTTTTAACATTTGTGTTATTTCATATTGTTTGACTTTCCCCAGTCAAGTCACTTAACATCTTAATGTCTCACACAACTCTAAGACTTAACGAGCTGACATGAACTAGTAGAGAAGTTTCACAACTTTGAGTTGTCAATGAAATCATAAGTTTGAATTTTCATACCATACTCTCTCTACCTCCCCAATCCACTTTCATGCAATGTGTCAATTTGACTCATTTGTATGGAAAATTCAGGGTGATCACTGACATAAACAATAATGATGTCATGATCATTTAGTGCTCAATTACACAAATCCAATAAACAGATAGACATGGTATTGTTGAAAGGATGAGGGATTTGGAATCAGAGGGTCATGATTCAAATCCTAGCCCTATTACTTGCTACGTTTATGACCCAAAGAAGTCATTTAATCTTAGACCTTACTTTTCTAAACTATACCTAAAAGTCACATTTATTTCTAAAGCTGTGGCCTTATTATTAAAAATCTACCATATGCAAAACACAGGGATTGAAAATGCAAAGATTATAAAAATGACATCACAGTTCCTCAAATAGATGACATTGTACTGTAATGTTAGCTGATATAGTTATTTTCTCAATTCACTTGACTAATACTGGATGTGAGATTTCTGACAACGAATTATCTTTGAGTCTGTTGGTTTCTTATTATCCCAGCTCCAGTAATTATTCTTTCCACCTCTTGCATTCTCTTGTCCTTGACTATTCTCCCTTGTGTACTCCAAAATGAGCACCTGACCATCAGTTGCCGTTCCCTGTTTATCTTCCAAGGCCTTGTTCACCTCTCCTTCTGTTTTAAGTTCAATGTAGGCAATTCCTTTGGGTGTCCTATCTTTGGTAGAGTGGAGTCTAACCTCAGTAGGTTACTTTATAAGGCAGATTTATTTTGAATAGTGCCCTTGAACCTCATTTTTTGTTTTGTTTCGTTTTGCCTTTTCCAATTTAATTTCAAGTTGGAGTCACTGAATCTAGAGATTTTGTTTAGATTAATCTATTTATTTTTCTTTTCAACATTCATTTCCACAATATTTTCAGTTACAAATCTTCTCCCCTTCTCTTCCCTCCCCCTCTACCGTAAGATGGCATGGACTCTGTATTTACCCAGTCTGCCGTCTCTTCTATCACTCCTCACATCCTCTACCCCTTACTTTCCTGTAGGGAAAGATAGATTTCTATACCCCATTGCCTGTATATCTGATTTCACAGTTGTATGTAAAAAAAAATTAACAGGTGTTTTTAGAATATTGAGTTCCAAATTTTCTCCCTTCTTCCTTCCCCACCCATCCTCCATGAGAAGACAAGCAATTCAATATAGGTTATACATGTGTCATTGTGCAAAACACTTCCATAATAGTTATGTTATGAAAGAGTAACTACATTTCCCTCCTTCCTACCCCACCATTTAGTCTATTTTATCCTTTGACCCTATCCCTTTTCTAAAGTGTTTGCTTCTGACTACCCCATCCCCTAATCTGTCCTCCCTTCTATCCTGCCCCCCTTTTATCATTTTACCCTCTACTCTCCTGTAGGGTAAGATACAAATTAAGTGTGTATGTTATTCCCTCCTTAAGCAAAATCCAATGAGAGCAAGATTCACTCGTGTTCTTTTGCCTGCCCCCACTTCCCTTCCATTATAACAGCTTTTTCTTGCTTCTTTTGTGTGAGATAATTTATCCCATTCTATCTCCCCCTTTCTCTTCCCAATATATTCCTCTCTCACCCCTTAATTTTATTTTTTTTGATCTCATCCCTTCATATTCAACTCATCCTGTGCCCTTTGTCTATATATATATACGTTCCCTTCAACTACCCTAATACTGAGAAAGATCTCATGATTTGAAAATATCACCTTTCCATGTAGGAATGTAAGCAGTTCCACTTCAATAAGTCCCATATGATTTCTCTTTCCAGTTTATCTTTTCATACTTTTGTTGTTCTTGTATTTCAGAGTGAAATTTTCTATTAAGCTATGGACTTTTCATCAAGAATGCTTGAAAATCCGCTATTTCATTGAAAATCCATTTTTTCTCCTGAAGTATTATACTCAGTTTTGGTGGGTAGGTGATTCTTGCCTTTAATGCTAGTTACTTTGACCCCCAGAACACCATATTCTAATCCCTTTGATCCCTTAATGTAAAAGCTGCTGGTTCTTGTGTTATTCTGATTGTGTTTTCACAATACTCAAATTGTTTCTTTCTGGCTGCTTGCAATATTTTCTCCTTGACTTGGGAACCTTGGAATATGGATACAATATTCCTAGGAATTTTCCTTTTGGGATACTTTGCTTTTTTAAATTTATTTTTGATTTTTAGTTCACAGCACTCAGTTCCACAAGTTTTTGAGTTACAAATTTTCTCTCCCTCCCTCTCCTTCCCCCTCCCTCCAAGACAGCATATAATCTGATATTGGTTCTACATATACATTCACATTGAACTCATTTACATAACACTTCAGCTGTAAAGAAGAATTATAACCAATGGAATGAATCATGAGAAAGAAAAAATGAAACCAAAAAAGAAGGGAAATAAAGAGAGCAAATAGCTTGCCTCAATCTACATTCAGATTCCCTAATTCTTTCTCTGGACGTGCATACCTTTCTCCATCATGAGTACTTTGGAGGTTTCTTTGAACCTTACATTGATGAGAAGAGCCAAGTCTGTCAAAGTTAGTCCTTACAGATACGGTATGTCTATAACCACGTATAATAATATCCTGGTTTTCTTCCCTCACTCAGCATCACTTCATAGAAGTTTTTCGAGGTTATAATGAAGTCCATCTGCTCCTCATTTCTTATAGCACAATAGCATTCCATTACATTCATATGCTACAATTTGTTTAGCCATTCCTCAATTTATGGGTATCCACTTGATATCCAATTTTTTGCAACCACAAAAAGAGCTGCTATAAATATTATCATATATACTGGTCCCCTTCCCACTTCTGTGATCTCTTTGGGATAAAACCCTAGAAGTGGTATTGCTGGGTCAAAGGGTATGCACATTTTTATAGCTCTTTGGGCATAGTTCCAAATTGCTCTCCAGAATGGCTGGATCAGTTCACAACTCCACCAACACTGTAACAATGTTCCAATTTTCCCACATCCTCTCTAGCATTTATCATTTTCCTGTGTTGTCATGTTAGTCATCAGTTTCTTTTTCTTCTCTTATTACTGAAACTAACATTTCTAGTATCAAATTGAATAATAGGGGTGATAATGGATATCCTTTTTTCTCCATCCTATCCCTACCCCCCATTTATGCTTTTATTTCTCCCTTCTCCTTCCACTCCTCAAAAGAGTTTTGCTTTTGACACCCTGTAATGTTAAGCAGGGTGGGACTTTTTTTTTTACTGTTTTCTGTTTTGGAGCATTTATGTAATCAAGTGCCTTTGATGAGTCTGGCCTTTTTTTCTTTGATTAAATTGGGTGTCTTTGATGATCAGCTTACCTCAAGGGAAAGCCGTTTGAGTCACATGTTTCTGACACCCTTTCACCCTGAAGAAGCTTTCAGGTCACGTGGGTTTGAGTTGCATGGTTGGGGTGCACTTGACCCTGAACAGGGTATATAAAAGCAGAGGTTAGCATTTTGTTTGGGGCTCTCACTCATTGGAAGAATGTTTATGTGCAGACTCTGGGTAGCTGCTGGAGAACCCTGGCTTGGGAAAACCCAGATGTTGATATTCTCTGATAACTATGTATATTTTGATTTGGTTAGACAGAAATGTTTATCTGTTTATATTGTCTCTGTTTGTAATTTCTATTTGTATCTGCTGTGAAGTTCAGAGTGCTTGCTTTTCTCCCAGAACTAAGTGAATAATATATGTATGTTCCATTAAAGTGAGATTGTTAACCCCTTAAAGTTGCTTTCCTCAGAAAAGCAGATCAAAAGAACCTGTGCTAGCAGCACTTGTTCCTGGTCTTGTTGGGTCTTACACTTCAGCAGCAGCTGCAAGCCACATTGTTGTTAAAGCACCACCTTCCTCAATTTTCCCTCCTGATTAACACCCTTCCCTTATCTTAGCCTTTTCCCCTTGCTACTTCTCTGCCTTCTAACCATCCCCCCTTTTCTTTTCCCTTTCCACTCCTACTACCTGTAAGACAAGTTTGATTTCTATACTTATCCAAATATGTTATTTCCTAATTGAACAAAATCTGGTGACATTAAAGCTCAAACACTGCTCTTCTCCCTCCCTTATTTCTCTCTACTATAATATGGTTTTGTGGCTCTTTATGTGATGTAATTTACCCTTTTTTTACCTCCTCCTTACCTCTTCTCCCAGAACAATCCCTTTGCATCCCCTAATTATGTTTTTTATCATTACAACAGTTACTTTATGCTGACACCCTCAGTCTATGTATATCCCTTTTAATGGTCATAATAACTGTACCATTCTCAATACTGACATATGTAAAACATATATAAAACAATATAATCTTATACAAGAATGCAAACAATTTGTCTTTGTTGAATAACAAGGTTTTTTTTCCTCCCTGTTCACCTTTCACTTCTCTTGTGTTGTGTGTTTGAAGATCAAAATTTCCATTGAGCTCTGCTCTTTTCATCAGGAAGGCCTGGAATTTCCATATATCATTGAATGTCCATCTCCTTGCTTGAAAAAATTATGCTCAATTTTGCTAGGTAGTTAATCCTTGTTGTAGTCCAAGCTCCTTCACCTTTTGAAATATCATTTTCCAATTCCTTTTGTCTTTTAATGTAGAAGCTTCCAGGTCCTGTATGATCCTGACTATAGGTCTGTGATATTTGAATTATTTCTTTCTGGCTGCTTACAGTATTTTCCCCTTGACCTGATAATTCTGGAATTTAACTACAATATTCCTTGGAGTTTTCAATTTTGTATCTCTTTCAGGGGATTATTGGTGGATTCTTTCAATGACTATTTTACCTTCTGGTTCTAGAACCTTAGAGCAGTTTTTCTGAATGATTTCTTTGAAGATACTGTCTAGGCTCTTTTTTCATCATGGCTTTCCAGTAGACCAATAATTCTTAGATTATCTCTCCTGGATCTATTTTCCAGGTCAGTTGGTTTTCCAATGAGATATGTCACTTTTTTCTATTTTTTCATTGTTAGATTTTATTTGAATGATTCTTGATGCCTCATAGAGTCATTAGTGTCTACTCACCCAATTCGAGTTTTTAATGATTTATTTTCTTCATTTAGCTTCTATACTTACTTTCTTTTCTGTTTGGTTAATTTTACTTTTCAAGGAGTTATTTTTTCCAATTACATTCTGTACCTCCCTAACCATTTCACCAATTTACTTTTTAAAGTTTTTTTTTTATCATCAGAGATTTTTTTCGTTTTTTTCTTTTACCTCTCTAATTTGGTTTTTAAAATCCACCTTGAGGGGCAGAGCCAAGATGGTGGCTTGAAAACAGGGACTCACTTAAGTTGTCCCCCAAATCCCTCCAAACACCTGTAAAACATGACTCTATAAACAAATTCTAGAGCTACAGAATGCACAAAATAACAGAGGAAAACAAGTCTCCAGACCAAGACAGCCTGGACAGTCACTGGAAAGGGTCCATCACACCAAGTTGGGAGCAGAGTGCAGCCCAATGTGGGCCAAGCCAGGACAGACCAGGCCAGAGTAGAGTGACAGAGCAGGACTCAGGGCCCTGAATCATTGAACTGTGGCAGTTAACAGATTTCTCAAGTCACAAATGCCAAAGACAACTTAGCAGGCCAGTGAGAAAACTGCTTGATCTGGGTGGGGGAAGTGAGTGGTCCAGCCACAACTGCAGGGTGGCAGATGTGGATGTAGTGGCAGCAGCAGCAGCAGCAGCAGCAAAAGCAGAAGTAGCAGTGTGGAGGCTGGTTCCAGCCACATGCACACACAGTGGGAGGAATCAAGCAGCTGATCAGAGCAGGAGTGCAGATATTGCTTTGCTGGCACTGAGGCAGGGTTTTCTTGCTTTGCCCTGTTTGGATCTGGGTTGTGGTCCTGCTTGGTGGTTCTTGGGGGAGGAGGAGGGCTGCTGTGGCAGAGCTTAGTTGGGTTGTGGAGAGGGATTCTTCCTGGTAGTTACACAGAAGAAAAGTGTGCCTGCACTCACAGACCAGAGCACAGGTCAGGAGAAGAACATCATACTACCTCAGAATAAAAGGAGCTCTTAAAAGAGCAGGGCAAAACCCCTGCAGCTTGGGACAAAGTATTCTTCACTCTGGAAGTAGCCATACCTGGACAAAAAGCTCAAAAGTCAAGTAATTTGCTAGGAAGATAAGAAAGCAGCATAAAAGTACTCAGATCTTTCTTTGGTGACAAAGAGGATGAAAACATACAGCTAGAAGAAGTCAACAGTCAAAGAGCCTACATCAAAAGGCTCCAAAAAAATATGAATTGGTCTTTGGCCATGGAAGAGCTCAAAAAGGATTTGGAAAAGCAAGTAAGAGTAGAGGAAAGATTGGGAAGAGAAATGTGCAAAGGCATACCTGGGGTCCTGGTGTTCGCACTTGTGGTTGCCATCCCCCTGGGACTCAGGAACTCCTGCTGGTCTGCTGAGGTGAGGCCTACTGGGAACCCTCTCTTCCTACATTAGTCTCCTTCCACCACCATTAGAGGGCCCTGTCTCCCCAGCCTCCCCAGCTAAAAAGGCTACTGAAGCCCTACTTCTGACTCCTCTATTCCAGGGTTTCTCCCAGGGCAATATCCTCTGGCTGGGGCTTGGAGGGGTGAGAGCCTTTTTACCTGGTTATCATGGCTACCGGAATTTCAAGAAGGTCAGTTTCAAACCTTTAGACTGTGAGCTGAAAGCCTCAGGAGTAGCTGCTGCCATGGCTGCAGGCTTTGAATTGGTGTTTCCCATAGTGACGACACACTCTTCCTGGGCTGAGAGGCCTAGGGATCACCAATGTAGCCAGCAATCCCTCCCTGGGCCTGCTCCTTCTCCCCCTTTTTATGTTTTAGTTTCCCATGCCCAGCACTCTCCAAGCCTGGTTTGCTGGCTGGGTTCTGCTGCTGCTCCCATTATGGTGTAGTTGGGTATAGTTCTGTGTGCCTGGCACTCTCCCAGTTCACGATCCATGGTGTTCTCACTGCAGACTCTCCTGGCTTGGAAATCTGACACATTCATTCTCCTAGTGGCTTCTATCTCTCTCTAATCTGTTCACATTCACTTTTTTTAGAGGTATATTATGGAATTTGTAAGAGAGCTCCCATAAGTTCCTGCTTTCACACTGCCATCTTGGCTCTGCCCTCCTTAGGATCCTTTTCAAGAGGCAATTGGTGGCTTCTTTCAATTTCCATTTTCCCTTCTGGTTTTAAAATATCAGGGAAGTTTTCCCTGATAATTTCTTGAAAGATGATGTCGAAGCTCTTTTTTGATCACGGCTGTTAGGGAGTCCCATAGTTTTAAAATCATCTGTCCTGGATCAATTTTCCAGGTCAGTAGCTTTTCAAATGAGATATTTTACATTGTCTTCTATTTTTTCATTCTTTTGGTTCTGTTTTAGAATTTCTTAATTTCTTATAAAGATATCAGCTTCAATTTGCTCCATTCTAATTTTTAAGGAATTATTTTCTTCCTGAGCTTTTGGACCTTCTTTTCCATTTGGCCAATTCTGCTTTTTAAGGCATTCTTCTCCTCATTGGCTCTTTGGACCTCTTTTTCCATTTGGGTTAGTTTATTATTTTAGTATATTTTTTAAGGTGTCATTTTCTTCTGTATTTTTTGTGTCCCTTTAGCAAGATGTTGACTCATTTTTCATGGTTACTTTGCACCACTCCTATTTCTTTTCCCAATTTTTCCTCTATTTCTCTTACTTGAATTTCCAAATCCTTTTTGAGCTCTTCCATGGCCTGTGACCAATTCCTATTTTTCTTGGAGGACTCTGATGTAGGATCTTTCACTTTGATATCTTCTTCTGGTTGCATGTTTTGATCTTGAGCCTTGGGGCTGGGGCAAGATAGTGCTCTTCTCTTACGCAGGTCCAACAGAGTTTTCCTACTGACCTGCTAAGTTGTCTTTGGCTCTCGTAGGTTGAGAAGTCTGGCCATAGCTGCCAGTGATTCAGTGCTTTGAGGCCTGCTCTTCCCTGTTTGCTCTGGCTCAGCCTGTGCCAGTATAATCCAGGCTGGACTGCACTTTGCTCCCAGTACTGTGCAATAGAAATTCCTGTAGACCTTCCAGGATGTCTTGGGCTGGAGATTTGTTTCACTCAGTCATTTTCCGGGTTCTATAGTTCAAGAATTTGTTTAGATTCTTTTTTTACATTAATATGGAGACATTTGGGGGAGAACTCAAGCAAGTCCCTGCTTTTACTCCACCATCTTGGCACTGCCCTCCAGTGATATTTCTATGTTTTTAACGTATAAATTTCTACGTAGCCTTTTGGCTATGTATGTCACTGCCAATTCTGAAGTCCACAGCTGTAAGGTACTTTTTTGCAAAGAAGTCTGTGATGCCAGTTTTTACCTTGGAGACAGGTCATCAGCGAGGAGATTGAAATTTGTAGCCATTTGTAATATCAGTGTTGCTAGCAGCTGCTGTGGGGGTGTAAGACCAATAACATTAGTACACAGGAAGACTGCTAGCACAGGTTCTTTGATCGCTTTTCTAACGACAGCAACTTTAAGGGGTTTACAATCTCACTTTAATTAAACATGCATATCTCATTCACTTAGTTCAGTGGAAAAAGTCAGCACCCTGAAATTCAGAGAAAATGCAAACAGAAATTACAAGCAGAAATTATATAAACATATCAAATAATATAACTCAACAGATGGGCTTCTAGCTGTCTGACCAAGACAATACATACATAGGTACCAGAGAGAGAGAAGCACCAACATCCTTTTTTTTTCAAAGTGGGGGAGAGAAGCTCCTTAATTGCTACCCAGAGTCTCTGGCCAGAACACTCTTCCCCTGAGTAAGCCCCCAAAGCCAAATCCTAACCTCAGAGTGTACATACCATGTTTAGGGCCCTGTGGCTTAGCATCTACTCAGCAAAAGGGTGTGGGGAAGATCTTTAATCATGACTAGCACCCTATCATATATATTGCTTCTAATCAATGACCTTTGACTCAAACAAAGGCAAGACTAATCAAAGGCACTCGATTGCCTTAGTGCTGAGAAGCACTCCAAAACAAAAGACAATAAATAGTCCCACTTTGCTTGCCATTACACTGCTTTAGCATCCAATTTCTGTTTCCTGGCTTCAGGGGATTTCTGTTTACTGATGTTCTTTTTCTTTTCCCCTGCTGCTTCTCTGTTGGACACTTTCTCTTTATCTTCATTGTCCTCATCATCACAACCTTTCTTCTCTTTATTTTCATCATTCTCCTCCCCTTCTGATTCCTTGATCATCACAGCTTTCCCAGGGGCAGCTTTTACAAAAGCAGACTTCCCTTTAGCAGGTGTAATATCCACAGCTCCTTCTTCAGAGTCATCTTTGTCTTCTTTATTTTCATTACTATTATTTTCCTCCTTGTTCTATTTTACCTTCTGGTTCTACAATATTAGGGCAGTTTTCCTTGATTATTTCTTGAAAGATCATCTCTAGGCTCTTTCTTTGATCATGGCTTTCAGGGAGTCAAATAATTTTTAAATTGTCTCCCCAGATCTATTTTTCAGTTCTGTTGTTTTCTTAATGTTATATTTCATGTTGTCTTCTATTTTTTCATTCTTTTGTTTTTTTGTCTCATCAAGTCATTAGCTTCTATTTGATCCACTCTAATTTTAATGAATTATTTTCATCAATGAGCTTTAGTATCTCCTTGTTTCATTTGGCCAATTCTGCTTTTTTAAGGCATTCTCCTCCTCATTGTTTTTTTGGACCTCTTTTACTATTCGACCAGAGTACAGAGAACAGAGTACTGTTTTTAATGTGCTATTTTCACCAATATTTTAAGTGTCTTCTTTAGCAAGCTGTTGACTCTTTTCTTTTCATGATTTTCTAACATGATACTGATTTCTCCTCCCAATTTACTATTTTACTTTATCATCAAAATCCTTTTTGAGCTCTTCCATCACCCCCCAAAAATTCATATTTTTCTTAGAGGCTTTGGATGTAGGAGCTTTGACTTTCTTGTCTTCTTCTGAATATACATTTGGATCTTCCTTGTTACCATAGTGATTTTAAATAGTCAGAATTTTGTTTGTTCCCCCAGTGTTTCCTCATTTTACCAGCATATTACTTAACTTTTTAACTCTGTTAAAGTAGGGCTCTGTTTTCAGGGAGGAATGCACTCTGCCCCCAGATTCAGGGGTTTCATGCAGCTGTTTTCAGAGATACTTCTAGGAACCCGCAAGTTTTTAGTTCTTCCAAGGTGCTATGATTTAAGGAGAGGAGTTTACCTCTGTTCTGTGCTCTGGACTCTAAGTGACAACAAGCTCTCTTTTCTGCCCTGGAGGGTCCCCCCTCCACTGTGGCCACAAGCTCTGCTATGCTTGTGTTCCTCCTTGACCCAGGACTATGACCCAGGTCCAACTATGGGCAAAGCAACAGAGTCCTGCCTCAGTGCTAGGAAAAAAATCCCTATAATCTCCTTCTGATCAGTTGTTTGACCTTCTTACCATCTGTGCACTGAGAACTCTGGAATCAGCCACTGTCACTGCAGTTGCTGATTTAGTCACTCCATATGCCTGCTCCTGATTTGCTACGGCAGGGGCTATGCTGGCACTGCCAGGGCTGGACTGTGTTCATTTCTTGTCCTTGTTCAACAGACTTTTCCTGCTGATTTTCTAAGTTGTCTTGGGCTGGAACATTGTTTCATTCCATGTTTTTAGGTTCTGCCATTCTATAATTTGTTTAGAATCATTATTTATAGATATTTGAAGGGGTTTGGGGGAGAGCTCAGGCATGTCCCTACTTTACTTTGCCATCTTGGGGGTGCTGACCACAATTAATTCCAATACTATTTAGGAATTTGAAAAGAAATACATAAAGAAAGCCTCTTAAAAATTCCTTTAGTGACAAAAATCCAGTTTTGATATCTAGAATAGGGAGAGCAAGACAGAGAAATAAAACTATAGACCAATTTCCCTAATGAATGCTGATGTCATATTTTAAACAAAATACTAGTAATGAGATTAGAGTAATATGTCCCAAAGAAGTAGATTTTTTAAATTTTCCTTGATTTGCTTGTTTTGGGGGTAAGGCTAATAGGGAAATATGTTTTGCTTGATTTCACATGTATAATTGCTATAACATTGCTTAGCTTATCAATAGGTGAAGGAGGGTCTGGAGGAGGGAAGAGAAATCATAACATTTATTTAATTAATTACAAAAATAAATAAATAAAAATAAAAAAAAAACTTTTCAAGTTGGTGTTTTTAAAAATGGTGAGAAATTTCCCAGCATTTTTAAGCATATACTTGCTCTACTAGGTGTTTATGATATACTCCTTTAATAAAACATTTTATCTTTGCCCGAATAAAGCTAAAGCATTGCATCATCTATCATTTTCTAGATGAAGAAAAGCTGCTTTTCAGGGAGAAAAGAATGGCATAATTCGAGTTGCAAGAATTGCCTTAGAATTCTAACTCTGCCATATGTTTGGTATGTAACCTTGACTAAGTTACTTAACCTCTGTGTCACTTGTACTTACTGTCCTAAGTGGTCCCTTCCAGCTCTCAGTCTATGATTCTAATACATAGAAGTGTTTTCTGAGAGAAAATACACAAAATGAGTGGGTGTCTTAACTGTGTTCAAATCAATGTGTTTTCCCCCCCTAACCGTTTCTGTCACTCAGGCAACACAAATAAAATAAAAGTCATCTTCAACTTTAAGTGCTTAGGGTGTTTTGATTGCATCCAAGTAAAAATCATGTTGAAATAAACATTTTTTTTCTTTGGAACACTAATGTCATTTTGGAGATCATCTTAGAGGTTGACATCAGGAATCTTAGAAATCATCTTATCAAACAGTTCGAGATTCAGAAAAAGAAATGTTTCCCAAAAGAGACTTTCATTTAAAGAAAAATCAAACAGAGTAATAGGTATAGTTAAGGGAATTGATGATAAGCACTGATGCTAATGGCACTTATATAGGGCTTATTATATGATAGGCAGTATACGATGCTTTACAAATATTATCTTATTTGATACTCACAACAACCCTGCAAGGTAGGTGCTGTTATTATCTATATTTTACAGTTAAGGAAACTGAGACACAGAGTGGTTAAATTATTTGCTGGGGTCACACAGTTACTAAGTGTCTGGGGCTGGATTTGAATTCAGGTTTGCGTGACTCTAGGCCTAGTGCTTTATCCATTTCATCATTCAGTGTATTGTGTAGAGGACTGGATCTGGATTCCATTTGATAAGCACTGGGGATACAAATAAGAAAAAGACAGCCCCTGCACACACACACACATATATATGTACATATATATATATACACACACATAGGTATACACACACACATATATACATACACATATGCATACACACACACACACACACACACACACACACACACACACACACACACACACACATATATATATCCTGGGCTTTACACCTAATGATCAAAAGGGTGTGGGCCTGGGGCTTAGCACCTACTTAGCAAAATGGTGTGGGCCTTCCTACAAACAAGCCTCTTCTAATCAAATTTCCATTAAGTATCTCCTGTTAAGGGGATGAATGGGTGGGGAAGATTAGCTAGACATATATAAGGGACCTTTCTGTCCTTGGTTTATTCATTCTTTTTTTCAAAGAATAATTTCATTTTTTTGTTTTTGCTTTTTTAATGTCTTTTGAATTTATTTTTTAAACAATTAATTTGTTTATTTTTAGTTTACAACATTCAGTTCCACAAGCTTTTGAGTTCCAAATTTTCTCCCCCCCATTCCCTCCCCCCTCCTCAAGATGGCATGCAATCTGATATAGGCTCTACATATACATTCAAATTAAACATATTTTCACATTAGTCATATTGTAAAGAAGAATTTAACCAATGGAATGAACCATGAGAAAGAAAAAGAAAACGAGAGGGAGAGCAAATAATATGCTTCCATTTGCATTTAGACTCCATAATTCTTTCTCTGGATGTGGATAGCATTTTCCATCATGAACCTTTTAAAGATGTCTTAGAACCTCACATTGTTGAGAAGAGCCAAGTCCATCAAAGTTAGTCATTGTACAATGTAGGTGTAACTGTGCACAATGTTCTCTTGATTCTGCTCCCCTCACTATGCATTAGTTCATATAAGTCTTTCAAGGTTTTTCTGAAGTCTGCCTGCTCATCATTTATTATAGCACAAAAGTAATCCATTATATCCATACACCACAACTTGTTCATCCATTCCCCAATTGATAGGCATCCCCCCAATTTCCAGTTCTTTCACCACAAAGAGCTGCTATAAATATTTTTGTACATCTGAGTTTTTTCCCATTTGCATGATCTCTTTGGGATACAGCCCTAAAAGTGGTATTCTTGGGTCAAAGGGTATACACATTTTTATAGCCCTTTGGGCATAGTTCCAAATTGCTCTCCAAAATGGTTGGATCAGTTCACAACTATACAGACAATTCATTAGTGTTCCAATTTTCCCAAATCTTCTCCAGCATTTATAATTTTTCTGTTTTCTCATGTTGGCTAATCTGGAATGTGTGGTGTGGCACCTGGGCATCTGCTCTAGCTTTGCTGTGGTCAAGTCTGCTCTGGTGCAGCCTGTGTGCTTGACTGTGTCCATCTCCTGGCCCAGTGCTACAAATCCTTCCCATCAACCCTCCAGGTTGCCTTAGGCTGGAAATATGCCACACTCTGTCTCTTTGTGGATTCTGCTGCTCTAGAATTTGTTCAGATTTACTTTTTATAGGAATTCAAATGAATTTGTGGGAGAGCTCCAGTGAGTCCCTACTTTCACTCTGCCATCTTGGCTCTGCCTCCCAAGGAATAATTTCATTTTGCCTCCCAAAATCTTTGAAACAATTCACAGCTCCACCAAGAGAATATTAGTTTGTCTATCTTCCCTAGGGCCTCCAACATTGATTATTAATATCTTTTACCATCTTTACTAATTGGGTGAGTGTGAATTATTTTTATTTGAATTTCTCTTAAGCCTAGTGATTTCAAGCAAACTTTCATATGGCTGCTAATAGGTTACAACTCTTCTTTTGAGATCTGCTTTTTTCATATCATCACTTCTTTAAGGAATGGATATAGATATTTTTGTATAAATATATGTTTAAATACACATATGTGTATTCACATATATACATATCTGTGCGTGTTAATTCCATATGTTATAGTACCAGATCCTTATAAGAAATATTTGGTGTAATTCCACCACCATCCCCCAGAAGTTTCCCTTGCCATCCTGGCTTGATTTTTGTCAAAGTGGTTCAGGTTCTTATATTTAAAATTATCTATTTTATATTTTATAATCTATTTCTGGTTTGGTAAGAATTATTCCTCAATCAAAATGGTGAAAAAAAAGATTCATCTGTGTTCTCAACCATTTTTCACAGATCACTTTCAACAACTGAACAGTCAGACTCATAGTGTTCTTTCAACACTATTGAATGTAATTTGATCAAGTCTGGTAATGTGACCTCATTGATGACAATCAGACACTTTCTTACCCTTCGTTCGTATGTCTTGATTTTCTTAAATAATTTTTAATATTACAACAAATTGCATGTCTAATTTTATACTATTGAAATCAGGTTGCTTTGGATAAATATATGTGTGTATACGTGTATGTGTAATATATGCATGTATGTGTGTATATATATATATTGTATGGACACATACATATACACATACATATATACATGTATAGTTTGTGTATATATAAAAATATTCAAATATTAACTATATATATGTTAAGTTTAAAAATATTTTTAAATGTCTAAACAAAAATATGATGTTTGCTGAGGGTCAGTGATATATTCAGTTTCTCACTTTTTATCTAATTGAGATGTCACCTTTAAGGATTGAGATCATACTATAGTTTCTGATAACTTTAGCAATATGATTTGCCCTTGAGAGCAGAAAGTTTCCAAGTAAAGTAGATCAGCAAATAAGGTTGTAAGAACTTACCCACTTTGGGGAAAGCCATTTTATTTGGCAATTGGGTGATATGGAGCATCTAAATGCCTCTGTGTGAAAGGTCAGTCCAATGTACTACATTTGCATATCTCTTTTTATAGTTCATGCTTTACTGCTGATTTTTAAAAATGACAAGAGAATATGAAGATGTCAAAAATATGCAGATTTGACAAGCTGATCACTTTCCTGCCCTTATAATAGGATTTATCCTTTGGAAAACAGAAATTGAAATATCAGAACAGACTACAATGTGACTTGGGTGAATTTTATCTTCTGTGTCCATGAATAACCATTTCTAGATTCCTCCTATCCTTGATGAGTTCCTTCATTCATAAAACATTTATCAAAACAATTTATTAAGCACTTACTATGTTCTAGTAACTGTTTATAGAACTTTGTGCTAGTAAAATGATGGGAGAATGGGGGAGAAAGTTTAGATATTTTTTTCTATCTTTACACAGACTAGATACAACTTTTTTTCTGTGTTCATACATATTAGAGTGTGGTAGAAGTGATAAAACACAAACACTGAGAGATACATAGTCTTACATGACAGTTTCATCAGAAATCTAGAAAATTGTCAGTCATACTAGATAAAGGATTGTACTGTTTCACAGTGAGGGGTCCAGGAAATATTTCATGAAGGAGGTGGAGTTAGTGGTGAGTTTAGAGTACAGATCGGGATTTATCAGGTAAAGAGGAAGAGGATGTTATTTCAGGAATAAGGAACATTGTGATCAAAAATATATATATAGAGAGAGGGAAATGTAAGCCGTGTTCAAGGACAGAAGACAGGTCAGTTTGTCTGGAGTGCAAAATGAGAGAGAAAGAGAGAAAGGGAAAGGTGATATAATGTCATAATATGGAAGAAAGCCATCAATATCAGTTAAAGGACTCCAATGCTATTCAGTATTCAATAGGGACCTTCTGAGAAGAGGAATGATACAAATGTTTCTTTGTCTTATTTATATTTCTATATTCATCTCACATTGCATTAAACTATTTTGGCAGCATTAAGAAGGAAATATTGACCAGGAGGAGAATATGGTTTTCAGACTTTTCGAGAGGTGGACGGAAGGAGGGAATATTAATTAATGTGTTGCCTGCTCTCCAGGAACTGGAACTGTGGTAAGCACTATATGTATGTGTGTGCTTATATGTATATACATATATTTGTATATTGCATACAACCATATACACATACATACCTATACCCACATATATGTATGTATGTGTATGTGTGTATGTACAAAAAAGTTGACTTCATTTTGATGAAAAATGTATTGTGATTATCATAGAAGCTGTCTATACCAAGCTGAAACAGTATAGACAGTATAGTATGCTCCCAGTATAGAGCTAGAAGGAACTTTGCAAATCATCTAATTCAATTCTCTCATTTGACAGAGGTAAAAATAGACTCATAGAGGTTATGATCTACCCAAGATCATGAATATAATGTCATTTAGCCATTCTTTGCTTATAGATTCCCTAGTTCCCTAGTGCTATCACCACACTAACTGGTTGTTGGTTGTTAAGAGTTGCCACTGCCAGAAGAGTGGTAGGAAGAACACAGAAGACAGTTGTGAGAGAAATAGAGATTTGGATTTTAGAGGACATAATAAATGAATCAATATTGGGGTGAGGGAGTGGACAGTCAAACACTGAAGACATGAAACTGGAGGACAGGTTGAATGCTTGTGCAAAAATATAGAAACAGTAAAAAAAGAAAGAACAGATCTGGGGGAAAGGTCATTTTTGTGCACGTTGAGCTAAAGGTAAAGATAGGACAGGCATATGATGATGTCTTAGAAGTAGTTTTAAATATATATATATATATATATATATCTGGAGATTAAGAGCAGATATATAGACTTTTAATAATAGTGCTAATAGGCAGCTTGATGTATGCCTAAAGTCATCAGGACAAAGTAGACAGAATGTTGAATGTAAAGTCAGGAGATTTGGGTTGGAATCTTGTCTCAAACACTAGCTTCATGGTTGTTTAAGATCTTAGTGTTAGTTTTTTCAACTTTAAAATGAGAATAGCACTTATCCTTCATATCACATTTATTGTTGTGAAGAATGTGTTTTGCAAACCTTAAAGCATTGCAGAAATGAAAAGTGTTATTATTAGTCTCCCCTCCCAGTATAATCCTATTCCCTTACTATTCCAGACCTTCTTTTTATCAAAGCTAAAATGTCTTGGACCCAAGGGTAAATGTCTTATCTGGTCAACTAATGATGATGTACCGGTGGGAGTCAAGGGTCAGAGAGCTTAATGTATTTAGACATCCCAGAGAACATGTTGAATTTTCCATTGGGTTTACCAATCCTGATCCATAGGATAAAAATTCTATGATGGGAGAAGGGAACAACTTATAGATAAGGAGGCAATTCCCATGACTTTCAAATAAAACATAGGGTACATAGATGCTATTCTTGACCTAATGGTACAGGATGCTAGAGCTGAAAGGGACATTAAAGATCAACAGTGTGTGAACCTTATCTTCTTAATAGTCCCTATAGTAAAAGACACATCTCAAAGATTTCTTTCAGTCTTCAACACCAGTCAAAAGATCAAATGCAATTATGATGTACATATTTAAAGCACAATTTTCATTCAAATGATTAAGATATTTTTCTATTTACTATTAATGAAAGACTTAAACTGAGGTAAAAAGAGAACTGAAACTTTCTCAAGGTTTCTCAAGGCCCCATGAACCATGAATCCAACTCTTCTTATTTATGACAATAGAAGGTTTTATCAGAACATCATAACTTTTCTAAGGTTTAGAATTAATGATCTAATAAAGTAGAAAATATATGGTCCCTTCTAAGAGCAAAGAGAGAAATGGTGCAGGAGGAGTGAGATAGGCAAAAGGAAATATAGGCATAATGTTATTTTTAAACTTTATAATTGCAGTGGATGAGAGAGCTGTGGATTTTTACTTAACTAACAACTATATGAGTATGAATTGAATAAAGAAAAAAAATATTTCATGGAGAATTTAAAAATAAGAGTTGTGAAAGAAGTCTAGGAGAATTATTGGTCCTTTATTTGACTCCCAACCTACTTCCCCCTCACCTATGCAGATGACTTCATTTTCAATTTTACTGTTAATATTGAGACCATCCCTCAAGAGCTCCCTCGTTTTACCTCTTCCACATTTATCAATGCCTTCATATATCCTAAACTTCTCTCAGAGTATCATAGGCTTAGAGATTTAAATTTGGAAGGAACCTTACAGGTCATGTAGGTCTTAGTTTATATATGAGGAAAATGCTCAGAGAAGTTATATAATTTGCTTAAAATGACTCAGGTACCAAATGCCAGTGCTCAGGTTAAATCAACATATTGTGTTTCCAAATCCAATTTTCCTTGCACTTTACCATCTTACATCCTCCCTGAATGAGGTGGTATTTCTTCTTTCCAAAATTATTCCCTACCCACTTGTGTCTTTAGTACTGTTCCATCTCATCTTATCCAGAACCTTGAACTTACTATGTCATCACCCAATCATCTCTTTAACCTCTGTAACCATTGTGTGAGTGTGTGTGTGTGTGTGTGTGTGTGTGTGCACTCGCGCATGAGTGTATGTGAGTCACTTAGGTTAAACTGTCTTTTACAAAGCTTTCATTAGTTTTAAAGTCAATGGTCAATCCTCATTGACTCTACAGTATTTGACATGACTGATCACATACCCATTCTGTTAAATGTTTTATATATTTATGAGAAATATAACAAACATCAAAATACAAAAATATCCCTCTCCAAAACTTGGAAGACTTTATCCCCCTGAACATACTAAGTCTCTGGGAATAGAGGGCTTAAACTGAATGTAGTGAGTATCAAACATCAACTCTACCACCCAAAAATGCAAGGTACACTATCCCTCCTAGTATATATGATCCCTGGGAAGAAAGGGCTTAAACATGAAACACACGCAAAAAGAACACATTTAGACAATGAGCAACTCCTGGGCCTATGAATTTCCTTCTCCCTTCACAGGGATCATAGCAGGTTCACTCCTGGTTCTGGCATATCTGACTGATACAGCTTCTTGCTTATAGCATACTTGTCTCAACTGGTGGATTTATTGACCCACTGCTAGGTGAGATCAAGCAGGTTTTTGTTCAGAACTGTCTCCCCAGTGGACTTTGATACTGCTTCTACCAACACTAGTGGTGTCTCCTTCTTACTCTAGTTTGTGGATTTCTGATGCAATTTCTGTTCTTTTGAAGTTTACAATATCAAAACTTAGCTTATTCTATCTTTATATATTTAGTCAACTATACTGAGTTTTTAATATACAAATACAAAGAAGGAAGAAGTATCAAACTGGCCACTCTCTCCTTTTTTTTCATATTTTGTGTTCTCTTAGCTTTTATGGCATTGTTCTTAAAGAACATCTTCACCTTCTTGTCTTCTAACTGTGTACATCTTGCAAGGTGAAATCCTCAATCCCATTATCCTCTTTTAATATATTTTACCTTGAACATTTCATACACTTCAATTATTGTCACCATATATGACTACCAAAACAATATCTCTAGTCCTGCATTCAATCCTTAATTTTTCTAATATACCCATCTTCATGATAGTTGTGCTAATGTAACAGGTATTTAAAATAAATCTCCAACTGTGTGTGTAAGAAATTGGACTAGGTGCTGGGGATAAAAAGCCAAAAACAAAAACAAAATATCTATACTCAAACAGCTGCCATTCTACTTGTTTGTTAAACATGCACTAATTTTGATGGTTGAAAGCTGCCTCATTAACTTGGGGTTTACTGGCTAGATTTCTCTCTCAAAGACTAAGCCTTCAACCCAATTCACCCTGGAGTGTATGGATTGGACACAATAGGTCACTGCCTAAACACTACTTAATGGTTATTTTTTGGCCCTTCTAGGTCAGAATGAATGTAAATATCTTGGGTCTTCTATTTGGGTCTTCTATTTGGGTCTTCCCCTCTCAGTTTGATTTTTTTTCTCTTTGATTAAAGCATCCATTCTTTGACTCACTTCTTCAAGAGGCTTATTCACTCAATGGGCATTACCTTACTCAAAGTGAGAACCTGAGAAGACCTTAGCTTAAAAGGGTCAAGGTCTGCCATTGCATCCTGGGCCTTCTCTAGTCCTCACGATGAATATCTGGCCACTGGATACAGATGGCACTGGAGGAGAAAGTAGGACTGGTGACCTTGAACAGCCCTCCCTTCCTCAAATCAAAGTCAATTGAAAGTCATGCAATCATCTCCCTGATGTCATAGTCTTCTTCAAGAACAAAGGACAAACACAACAAACATGCATGTAGTTAATTAGGTATAAAATAATTTGAGATGGGACAAAGATCTAATAATTATTAAGTTTTAGATATTCACAAGGGGATTCTTTTGGGAAATGGCAAGTGACCTGATTCTTGAATGAGTATAAATCTTCTAAGAGAAAAACAGAAGGGAGTACATTCTAGGTGAGCGACATAGCTTGCACAAAGCATGGAAGTGACATAGTCTGGCATGAGCTTTAGGAGAATTAATTTTAGAAGCTATTTGAAGGAGGGAGAGACTGTGAGCAGGGATTCCATTTATGAGGGCAATGCAATAGATTAGACAGGACACTATAAGACCCTGAACTAAGGTGGTGATGCAATGGTTAAGAGTCAAAGACAATGCTGAGATTGAAATTCAAGTGACTGAAGTAATGATAGCATCCTCAACAAAAATGGAAAAAGAACAATTTTGGAGAAAAATATATTGAGCTTCACTAGTGAGGAAGTTCAACATTTAATTTAATTCAACTTCATATCCGTATTTCTCAGCCTTTTTTCTTCCTCAGGACTTGTTCACCTAGCCTTATAGACCATGTAACCATGTATACACCGCAACATCTAAGATCGATCTTTCATGTATATCTTTATTTTGCTCCCACTATATAACTGTAACTTTCATTTCCATCTATTCTTTTCTGAACTATTGTAATTTCCTAATTGGTTCGGCTCCTTCCAGTTTATCTTCCTCTTTAATCTATCCTTTCCACAGCTGCTAGGGTGAGGTTATCCTAATGCTAAAAATCTTTAGTTGTATTCAATTGCTTACTAAATAAAATACAAACTCCTTAGTCTGTATTTTAAACCCCTATCATTTACCTTAGTCCTGTTTTTAAAAACTGTGTTCCATGGAACTGACCTTTTCAAGCTTTATGCTTCATCCAAATTCAATATTTTCTTTTTCCTAACAACAGTGTGCTCCCACTGTCTTCAGGCCATGGGCGTATGCCACCTCCTCTATTAGAGATGTGCTGCTCTCTTTCTGTATCCGACAGCTAGTAGACTTTTTTACATTCCAGGGTCACCTCAGGTATAGTAACTCCCTTATTGCCTCTTCTGATTTCCCACCTTCAGCTTACTCTTTGAATCATTCCATCCAGAAACATCTGCTCTCAAAATCGCTTATTCCACTTTCCTATGTACGCAATAAGTTTCTTAGTTGAATTATATTTATTTGAGGATTGTCCTGTATCTCATAGATTGTGACTTCCTTTAGAGGAGATCATGTGTTATTTCTCATCTTTCCATCTTTAACACCAAGAACTTTTAGCTAATAGGAGGTCTTTTAAAAATGTTAGTGGAATACGAGTCGGTGGATGCTTTTAAATAGATTATCTTACGCTCTGTGAATATTTGCTGATTTGAATTGGCCTGTTGAGCCACAATACCTGTAGATTAACATAGGAAAAGTTTTTTCCACCCCCATAGATTTTAAAAAGTAATTTGTGTGTAGCAATGAACATCAGAATGATGTTTTCTTTGACAAAAACAGCAATGTTGTTTAGATTGCTTGGAAAGTGAACATGAAAGAAATGCGATGTAAAGGTAGAAAAAATCTGAATGTTTGAATCTATCGAGTGTAATTGGAAAAGGGAAGGAAAGTAGGGTAATTAGCCTGTTTCCACTATAGAGTGAAATAAATGTCTTTCAACCTTTTCCCTTCTTCACTATCTTAAGCCAATAAGCTCAGCAGTAAGGAAAGCACTGAATTGTGGGTAAAGTTATTTGGGTTCTAGTTCTAATTCTACCATTAATTGATTTTGCAGGACTGGGATAAGCAACTTCACTCTGTTAGAATTCAGTTTCCTCAGCAGTGACACTTAAGGCATTTACTGATCTTTAATGTCCACTTCAATTCTAACATTCCTTGTGGCATATGGACCAATCCTTAATAAAAAGAAAGATTAATTGCTCACAGTTTATATACATAATTTTCTTCATTTTCTCTGGTAATGTACCACTTCCTGGGATTTCCTTCGTATAATATACTTAGAATCTCCATTGTGTTCATGACAATACTTTGATCATATCTACATTTTTGAATCATCTTTCACAAAATAAAAATATCCATTATTCCCTTTCATCTTTATTGGTTTAATAGCTAGTGATGAAGGAATAAAGTTCCTGATTAGTTCAATAATTAATAATTACCTTCTAAAAATTAATGTATTATTAGGAGGAATTATCTCTATTTTAAAGAAGCTACTTTAATCTTTGAAAACTATACTTAAACTGAAAAAAAATAGTCTTTGATATGTAATTTCCATCACTGTAGCAGGGGATAAAGATCCATATTTAAGGAAAATAGAGGGAGGAGCGAAAAGGGGAATTTATTTAGTACATCTTTCAATCATACCACATAGGCAGCTTGTTTTCCTAGCTCTGTATAGAACTATCCTGACTCAAAGTTGAAAAAAAAATCCAAATGTATGCTTACCTTTTTTTCCTAAGGATTGGAAAATAGCAAAGAAAGGATGGTTGATGGAATATATCATAGTGTAAAAATGTAAGGAAGAATAGTTCAGGAGGGAAAAAAAGAACAGGAGTGAAAACATACTCCCTGATTGCTCAATTCAAAAACAATAATACTAAATTGTAATCTGAATTTAGGTGAGGCTACAAAACCACTTTTTTTAAAAAATTTTAATTTATTTATTTCACATATTTAGTTTTCAGCATTGGTTTTCACAAGAGTTTGAGTTACAAATTTTCTCCCCATTTCTACCCTCCCCCCCCCACACTCCAAGATGGCATATATTCTGGTTGTCCCATTGCCCAGTCAGCCCTCCCTTCTGTCACCTCACTCCTCTCCCATCCCCTTTTCCCTTCCTTTCCTGTAGGGCAAGATAAATTCTACACCCCATTGCCTGTGTATCTTATTTCCTAGTTGCATGCAAAAAACTTTTTTTTTTTGTTTTTGAACATCTGTTTTTAAAACTTTGAGTTCCAAATTGTCCCCCCTCCTCCCTTCCCGCCCACCCTCCCTAAGAAGTCAAGAAATTCAACACAGGCCACATGTGCATCATTATGTATAACCCTTCCACAATAATCATGTTGTGAAAGACTCACTGTATTTTGCTCCTTCCCAACCCATCCCCCTTTATTGAATTTTCTCCCTTGACCCTGTCCCCTTTCCAAAGTGTCTGTTTTTGATTACCTCCACCCCCATCTGCCCTCCCCTCCAACATCTGGGCCCACTTTTTTTATCTTCTTCCTTCTTCTTTCCTGTGGGGTAAGATACCCAATTGAGTATGTATGGTATTCCCTCCTCAGGCCAAATCTGATTAGAGCAAGATTCATTCATTCCCCCCTCACCTGCCTTCTCCCCTCCTCCCCCAGAACTGCTTCCTCTTGCCACCTTTATGCAAGATAATCCACCCTATTCTATCTCTCCCTTTCTCCCTCTCTCAATATATTCCTCTCTCATCCCTTAATTTGATTATATTTCTTTTAGGTATCTTCCCTTCATCTTCAACTCATCCTGTGTCCTCTCTCCCTCCCTCCCTCTCTCTCTCTCTCTCTCTCTCTCTCTCTCTCTCTCTCTCTTTCTCCATGTATGTATATATATATATATATATATATATATATATATATATATATATATATATGTATATACCCATACATATATACATACATACACATTCATTTATATATATATATATATATATATATATATATATATACACATAAACATATATATATATATATGTATATGCATATTCCCTTCAGCTACCCTAATACTGAGGTCTCATGAATCATACACGTCATCTTTCCATGTAGGAATGTAAACAAAACTGTTCAACTTTAGTAAGTCCCTTGCAATTTCTTTTTCTTGTTCTTTTTCTTGATTACCTTTTCATGCTTCTCTTGATTCTTGTGTTTGAAAGTCAAATTTTCTATTCAGTTCTGGTCTTTTCACTGAGAAAGCTTGAAAGTCCTCTATTTTATTGAAAATCCATATTTTGCCTTGGAACATGATACTCAGTTTTGCTGGGTAGGTGATTCTAGGTTTTAATCCTAGCTCCATTGACCTCTGGAATATCATATTCCAAGCCCTTCAATGTCTTAATGTAGAAGCTGCCAGATCTTGTGTTATTCTGATTGGGTTTCCACAATACTCAAATTGTTTCTTTCTGGCTGCTTGCAGTATTTGCTCCTTGATCTGGGAGCTTTGGAATTTGGAAACAATATTCCTAGTAGATTTCTTTTGGGGATCTATTTGAGGAGGCGATCGATGGATTCTTTCAATTTCTATTTTGCCCTGTGGCTCTAGAATATCAGGGCAGTTCTCCTTGATAATTTCTTGAAAGATGCTATCTAGGCTCTTTTTTTGATCATGGCTTTCAGGTAGTCCAATAATTTTTAAATTATGTCTCCTGGAACTATTTTCCAGGTCAGTGGTTTTTCCAATGAGATATTTCACATTGTCTTCCATTTTTTCAATCCTTTAGTTCTGTTTTATAGTATCTTGATTTCTCATCAAGTCACTAGCTTCCACTTGCTCCAATCTAATTTTTAAGGTAGCATTTTCTTCAGTAGTCCATTGGACCTCCTTTTCCATTTGGCTAATTCTGCCTTTCAGGGAATTCTTCTCCTCATTGGCTTTTTGGAGCTCTTTTGCCATTTGAGTTAGTCTATTTTTTAAGGTGTTGTTTTCTTCAGTGTATTTTTCAGTATTTTTTTGAGTCTCCTTTAGCAAGTCATTGACTTGTTTTTCATAGTTTTCTCACACCCTTCTCATTTCTCTTCCCAATTTTTCCTCTACTTCTCTAACTTGCTTTTCCAAATCCTTTTTGAGCTCTTCCATGGCCTGGGACCAGTTCATGTTTTTCTTGGAGGCTTCTGTTGTAGGTTCTTTGACTTTGTTAACTTCTTCTGCCTGTATGGTTTGGTCTTCTTTGTCACCAAAGAAAGAATCCAAAGTCTGAGACTGAATCTGGGTGCGTTTTCACTGCCTGGCCATATTTCCAACCAATTAACTTGACCCTTGAGTTTTTCAGCGGGGTATGACTGCTTGGAGACTAGAGAGTTCTATGTTCCAAGTTTGGGGGGAGGTGCCAGCTCTGTCACACCAGCACTCCTCCTTCCCCAAGAACCCCCAACCCGGACTGGGCTTAAATCTTCAGCAGGCTGTGCACTCCTGCTCTGATATGCCACTTAATCCCTCCCACCAGGTGGGCCTGGGACCGGAAGCAACTGCAGCTATAGCTGCCCCACCTCCACTGCCCCCGGGGCCCAGTAGCTGAACTGCGAACTCCTTCCACTCCCCCAGCTTTTCCCACTAACCTTCGCCACTCTCTTTGGTATTTGTGGGTTGAGAAGTCTGGTAACTGCCGCAGCTCGCTGATTCAGGGCGCTAGGGCCTGCTCTGCATGGCTACTGGTCGGGTCGGTCCGTGTTGCTCATGCTGGGCTCTGCTCCACTCTGCTCCCAGCTCCACGTGAGATAGACCTCAGCCAGAAAGCATCCAGGCTGTCCTGGGTTGGAGCCCTGCTTCCCTCTGCTGTTTTTGTGGGTTCTGCAGTTCTAGAATTGGTTCAGAGCCATTTTTATTGGTTTTTGGAGGGATTCGGCAGGGAGCTCACACTAGTCTCTGGTTTCCTGCCGCCATCTTGGCTCCACCCCCCACTCACCTACAAAATCACTTTTAACTAAATTACATGCATATACCACTTCTATTCTCATAGAAGCACAGAATGGTAGTGTGAGAAGAGTTCTGAGAAATTATGTAGTCCAAATTTGACATTGCATGTGCAATGCATATCAAAATCCTTTTCTTATCAGCAGACTTTTATTAATAGAAAAGTTTAGAAACTAGGACAGATGTGAGAGAAACACTGATAAAACTATCCACAGAGAAAAGAAACCCAAAGCAAAGGGTACCCAAATACCATCATTCCCTGAATCTAATTTGATTACTATGGAAAAAAAACCCATATTACCTAAATTTGGCTTAGATGGCCTGATTGTGGATTTCCTTTTCTGAACATAAGACATACAACAAACTTTGACTTGGAGTAGTACATGTGGTTAAAAACAGATTCCAAGTAAGTCAGAACAGACTTCAGAGATAGGTCTGAGACCAGTCCTCAGAGTTGGGATCAATAAGAAACCTCAGGGCTGGATCATAGCGGTAACTCAGAGATTGCACTGCTAACTGCTGCCTGGAAGACTTAATTGCCACATACTGGAGTTGACTGGAGGAAGAAAAAAGCCACATCACCTGCTGCTATAAGCTGAACTGAGTTAAAATTGGTGTTGAAAGGAGACCTCCGGTTGGACTTGTGAACACAGACTGCCCTCATGGCCCAACCAAGGGAGCAGACCTGGAAAACCTTTACTGATCTAAGGATTAGGGTTTCTGTTTTGCTGTAAGAACTTCACTGTTTCATCAGCCCCAAAGAAGATCAGCCAACAGAGTTACAACCAGGAAAATAGACATGGAAACAAAGAAGCACAGAGTAGAAGTGACCAACATTGGCAGACATCCAATAAATGGCCTCCACTAGCAAGAGAGGAAAGAGAAACAAAAGTACAACAGTTTTATAAACAACAGATTGGCATATAAACTGTTCTTGACATGATCAAAGGAATCCTAGGCCTACAATTCATAGTTGTGTGTTGCCCAGAGGTATATGTTCTTTATTCTTGTCCCTCCTTAATATGGCTCTATAAGTTTGTGTCCACTCTTCCCCATTGACACCATATATATTACTAGGAGCATGAAACCCAAGTGTATGTGTGGAATGTTGTATTTTAATTATTCCTGCTTTACCTTCTAATTAGCAAATATTTCTTATTAAGATTAAAGGGTATCAATTCAGCTAAAGCGTTAAATAGGAAACATACCAACAAGCACTCAGGAACCATATTCTGTAGTAATAGAAGTATATTCCCAAAGACAGGGTCAGTCTTAGGAATTTGAAAGGAAGTTTGTTGTAGTGGAATTGTCACTCCCTTTGGGAACCATCGAATTTCCTTAGTGCGCAGGTTGAATAATAGGACATGGAGGAACTACAGATGTTCCAGTAAGGGATGTGTATGCATGTGTGTGTGTGTGTGTGTGTGTGCGTGTGCGCGCGTGCACAACTGAATTACATTACAAATGTTCTCTTACTTTTCTACAGAGAAGGATTGATGGAAGACAAATCAGAAAACAAAAATAATATTCAGGAAGGAGTATTTCAGATGACTGCCTTCAGATCTTATTCTCCCTATGTTTGAAAACAAAACAAGAAATACAATGAATCTATCAAAGGCTTTAAATGACACCAGGAAGGGAACTGCAAAGGATCTTTCATTCCGTGTTCCCTCATGTAAATTGGGGAGAAAAGAAAGACAAAATTACACATAGGAAACTAGTCACTTTAATTAAAACCTTGTCTCAGGTTTTCCAGGAAAGGAAAGAAGAAAGTTAAGAAGAAAATCCTAAAATAAATTGAGAGATCAAGGACAATGGTGGGGGAAAGAACTGAGGTAAATTGTTGAAAGATAATTCTACTTATTTCAAGTACAAAGAAAAAAATGTTTATTTTGCTCCACAATTAATTTCCTTTTGTGTGTGTGTGTGTGTGTGTGTGTGTGTGTGTGTGTGTGTGAGTCTCTGTGTGTATCTGTATGTATGTCTCTGCATATCTCTGTATTCCTGCTTCAATTATTATTTTCAACAAAAGGCTGAATTTAGGAATTATTTTTGTATAAGGCTCTTTCTTTCTTTTTTCCTTCCTTCCTTCCTTCTTTCCTTCCTTTCTTTCTTTTCTTTCTTTTCCTTTTTTTTTGGGGGGGGGAAGATATATTGAAGTGTTGCTGCAATGGGTATAGGTTGCACCCATTTAACCTGAACATCACTGATAAGAAAATGTTTAAAGCAAGTTCTTTTTTATAGTAATTCTTTCAGAGGCAAAATTGTTTATTATAAATTGTGGTGGCTGGTCCTTGAGAATTCAAAAGAAAAGCATTCTGATTTGGTGCTTCAGTTCATAAATAGGCTACTTTCAAGTCCCTCTTCACTGCTTTTGCTAATCTAATTCCTCCTATGTATATAATCATTGCCATGCTCCTAGTTTTCCTACAAGCATTCTAGAAAAGGGCTATTTATACAAACTTAATGGTATGACTCCTCAAGAAGTCAGAAGGGATAATTAGTGTATCCTGATGTATGGCTCCTCTGGAATGCTTTGGATAATAATTTTTGAAGGCTATGTGGAGATATACATAAACATAGTGCTCTCATACAACGTAGGACTGGAAGGAGAGTGAAGAGGGGATATAACATTTTGTATAAACAAATATAACAGTTGATACATATTATAATAATTTAAAATTCTGAAATTTTTGAGATTTTCCCAATATATACATATGTATGTATACACATGTACATGTAAATATGTATCAAACTTTTTAAACTAAAAATTATCATTTTATGTACTCATGTTGACAATTATATTGAATTTGTGATACTGTTTCTAAGTTAATAAAACACAGACCAACAAATAAAGTACTAATTAAGCATCTTATTTCACTCAATTTAAAGACATTGAACCCTTTCAATTCTTTATATCATGCATACATTTATAAATGAAATTTAAGGGACTTTTGGAACATCCTTCTACTAGAGTTATAACCAACATGGACAAATAGATCTTGTTCCATAGCAACAGCACTGGATGGAGACTTTCCACCCCATCTCTATTGAGAGCTAAGGCAATTCCAAACACACATCTACTAGCCTTTAGTACAATTCACTAGTATTGACATTATCATCCTTTTCTTTTTTTAATTTTAATTTAATTTATTTAATAAATTTAGTTTTCAGCATTGGTTTTCACAAGAGTTTGAATTACAAATTTTCTCCCCATTTCTACCCTCCTGCCCACTCCAAGATGGCATATATTTTGGTTGCCCCATTCCCCAGTCAGCCCTTCCATTTGTCACCCCACTTCCCTCCCATCCCCCTTTCCCTTCTTCTCCTGTAGAGCAAGATAAATTTCTGCACCTCATTGCCTGTGTATCTTATTTCCTAGTTGCATGCAAAAACTTTTTTTGTTGTTGTTGTTTTTGAATGTCTGCTTTTAAAATTTTGAGTTCCAAATTCTCTCCCCTCTTTCCTCCCTGCCCACCCTCCCTAAGAAGGAAAGCAATTCAACATAGGCCACATGTGTATCATTATGTAAAACCCTTCCACAATACTCATATTGTGAACAATTAACTATGTTTTGCTCCTTCCTAACCTACGCCTCTTTATTGAATTTTCTCCCTTGACCTTATCCCTTTTGTAAGTGTTTGTTTTTGATTACCTCCTCCCCCTGTCTGCCCTCCCTTCTATCGTCCCCCCTTTTTTATCTTCTTCCTCCTTCTTTCCTGTGGGGTAAGATATCCAATTGAGTGTGTATGGTATTCCCTCCTCAGGTCAAATCTGATGAGAGCAAGATTTACTCATTCCTCCTCACCTGCCCCCTCTTCCCTTCCTACAGAACCACTTTTTCTTGCCACTTTCATGGTGAGATAATTTACCCCATTCTATCTCTCCCTTTCTCCCTCTCTCAATATATTCCTCTCTTATCCCTTAATTTGATTTTATTTTTTTAGATATCATCCCTTCATATTCAGCTCACTGTGTGCCCTCTGTCTGTAGAAACGTAAACAAAAACGTTCCACTTTAGCAAGTCCCTTATGATTTCTCTTTCTTGATTACCTTTTTCATGCTTCTCTTGATTCTTGTGTTTGAAAGTCAAATTTTCTATTCAGCTCTGGTCTTTTCACTGAGAAAGCTTGAAAGTCCTCTATTTTATTGAAAATCCATATTTTGCCTTGGAACATGATACTCAGTTTTGCTGGGTAGGTGATTCTTTGTTTTAATCCTAGCTCCATTGACCTCCAGAATATTTTATTCCAAGCCCTTCGGTCCCTTAATGTGGAAGCTCCTAAATCTTGTGTATCCTGATTGTTTTTCCACAATACTCAAATTGTTTCTTTCTGGCTACTTGCAGTATTTTCTCCTTGACCTGGGAGCTCTGGAATTTGGCAACAATGTTCCTAGGAGTTTTCTTTTGGGGATCATTTTGAGGAGGCGATTGGTGGATTCTTTCAATTTCTATTTTACCCTCTGGCTCTAAAATATCAGAGCAGTTCTCCTTGATAATTTCTTGAAAGATGATATCTAGGCTCTTTTTTGATCATGAGTTTCAGGTAGTCCAATAATTTTTAAATTATGTCTCCTGGATCTATTTTCTAGGTCAGTGGTTTTTCCAATGAGATATTTCACATTGTCTTCCACTTTTTTTCATTCCTTTAGTTCTGTTTTATAATATCTTGATTTCTCATCAATTCACTATCTTCCACTTGCTCCAATCTAATTTTTAAGGTAGTAGTTTCTTTAGTGGTCTTTTGGACCTCCTTTTCCATTTGGCTAATTCTGCCTTTCAAGGCATTCTTCTGCTCATTGGCTTTCTGGAGCTCTTTTGCCATTTGAGTTAGTCTATTTTTTAAGATGTTGTTTTTTTCAATATTTTTTTCAGTATTTTTTTGGGTCTCCTTTAGCAAGTCATTGACTTGCTTTTCATGGTTTTCTTGCTTCCTTCTCATTTCTCTTCCCAATTTTTCCTCTACTTTTCTAACTTGCTTTTCCAAATCCTTTTTGAGCTCTTCCATGGCCTGAGACTAGTTCATGTTTTTCTTGGAGGCTTTTGTTGTAGGCTCTTTGACTTTTTTAACTTCTTCTGGTTGTATGTTTTGGTCTTCTTTGTCACCAAAGAAAGATTCCAAAATCTGAGTCTGAATCTGAGCCCATTTTCACTGCCTGGGCATGTTCCCAGCCAACTACTTGACCCTTGAGTTTTTCGTTGAAGTATGAATGCTTGTCAAGAAAAGAGTACTTTGTTCCAAGCTTGAGGGGATGCACTGTTGATTTCAGAGCTATTTTTATACATACAGCTCTGCCACACCAGCACTCCTCCTTCCTCAATAACTGCCAACCCGGACCTGACACAAATCTTAAGTAGGCTCTGCACTGCTGCTCTGATCTGCCACTTAATTCCTCCCACCACATGGGTCTGGGGCCGGAAGTAACTGCAGCTACAGTTCTGTATCTGTACCACCCCTTCTGCCCCTGGGGCAGTGGCCAAACCGCAAACTCTGTCCCCCGCGGTTTTTCCCACTAACCTTCTCTGTTGTCTTTGGTGTTTGTGGGTTGAGAAGTCTGGTAACTGCTACAGCTCACTGATTCAGGGTGCTAGGGCCTGTACTGCCTGGCTCCTGGTCTGGTTGGTGCTGCCACCCATGCTGAGCTCCGCACCCCTCTGCTCCATGCATGGTGGACCTCATCCAGCAATCATCTAGGCTGTCCTGGGCTGGATCTGTGCTTCGGGTTCTGCAATTCTAGAATTTGTTCAGAGTCATTTCTTATAGGTTTTTGGAGGGACATGGTGGGGAGCTCACACAAGTCCCTGCTTTCCAGCCACCATCTTGGCTCTGCCCCCATCATCCTTTTCTACTTCCCAACTTTTCATATTTCAGAAAGTTTCTGACCATTATAAATTTGATGTCTGTACACTATTTGGGTTTTCATAATCTTCTTGGTCATTCTCTAAACTACTTTCTTTCCCCCAGGTAGTTGAGAAAATTTTCCTCTTGATTTTTTCAGTCCCCATACACATATTATATTCCATCTAAAAGAGTAAAGCATTCAATAAAACAAAAAGTCCATGGCATATGTTTTCAGTTACTTGGAAAGAAAACAAGATTTTAATTCACAGTAGACGGTAAATAAAAAGCACTAACTATGCAACAAAAACTGTCATGGATTCTCTCCTTAGGCCCCATTTATAGCCCAGCGCTCTACTAGACATGAAGCATGTATACTTTTGGACTTTGCAACTGAAAAGGGAAACGAAAACTCTGGATACTGTTCAGAGCATATCAAACACCATAAAAAGATGGGAGAATACTTCTTATAAAGAAACCTCTGAACCTTTCACACCTCTGTTAGGCATATACCTCGAAGAAATCAGAACAGGACCCAATAGAAATTATACATCTATATGTATACATACAAACACACAATATAATGTATATATGTATGCATACATTCATCACGTATACATACATATACACATACGTACTTTCATATCTTGCCAGAGTGCAAGAGTCCTGAGGTCCTTTATGTAGGAGAGTCATGATGTATGGACATTGCTTGGGGAGACCTGAGCATGAATAGATATTTTGTACCTGTTTCCAACTTGCTAAACATATTACTAGGAAATATTTTTTTTTTATGAGCAGAGTAGATAAAACTGGGAGTTCCTTCCAAAGACACTTAAAAAAACAACAGGTTCAGCCATTTTTGCTCCTTAGGTCCTCCCTGTTCATCTGTGTCTTTTACTGATGGTATCCTCTGCATAACAGCAATAGAACTGGATAAACTTTGGAACTTCTTTCAGTGGCTGTTAAATAGAACCCTGAAAAAGTTTTAGTCTGTTACCTCTGCTGCATTTCTTTTTTTTCTATTTTTGGTGAAAATATTAGAAGCTTTCATTTTAAAAATTTTGAAAAGTCAAGAAAGCGAGCATCTAAGAATATTGACATTCTAGTATCTGAGAGGAGATAATCCTAGCATCAATTCCTAGAAAATAATAGAGTGACACAAAATCCAGCAGTTGTGTTAGATAATCACCCAGCAGCAATTCTAACTTTGAATGTTACCTTGGTGAGACCAATAATAAGTAGAAACCTAGCTAAGTCTGAGCCTAATCTTCTCAGAGACTGAGTAGTGTTAGGGAAGAAATTGCCCATAATATGGTGGTGGTGGTGGTGGTGGTGGTGGTAGGGAACATTTGACATTTCGTTCTTACTGTATCTTCTTTTTTTTGTTTGTTTTGTTTTTTCCCAAATTTTATTGAATATGAAACATATCTCTACAGTTTCTATTGAGGAGGTTGACCATGTCCACGACCAAATCCACCTCTAAATTGGAATTCTGTTGCTGACCCAGCCCCGGGCTCAGCCTTCTTGTCAGCACCAGGGGGAGCAGCACTTCGTCTGTATGTGTCTCTGTCAGCTTCACACCAAGTAAGCCGGGCAGGTTGCTTGCCCTCCAGACCTTTGGGCCTTGGCCTTCCTGTCTCAGGACGACTTCTTCGGAGTGTGACAGGCACAATCTCGGAGGCAGGTGAAGGTAATCCCAGAGGTACTGAATGCCCTCATTGGTGAGGTACCAGTAGAAATGCCTCCATGCAAACTGTTCCTTAACATAGCCACAAGACTTTAGAGACTGCATGGCCTTCCTGACATGGAGATTGGGCACATTCTTGTCTGCCAGCTCGGGGTGCTTTGGCATGTGGACATCCTTCTTGGCTACCATCACTCCCTCCTTAAAAAGGAGTTCATAGATGGTAATTTGGTTCTTCTTGGGCATCAACATCTCGGCGGCTGCGGCGGGTGCTGCTCTAGACGGAGCCTGGGCTAGAAAGGGGTCTTATTGTATCTTCTAAATAAATATCACATTGAAAGAGCTAAATGATCTTGAAAGGTTAAATAGAACTAAAGGCTTGGGAAACAACCAGTAGGAGCTTAAGCCAGTAGCATTAGAGAAGAGACACCTACTAAATGCCTCCCAGTAGGCCCTATGTCCATGGAGGGCTAAATATAGTCAGCCTGGCCTTAGGAGTCAGAGGTGCTTCCTAGAGGATTATTATTGCATCATAAAATATGATAAAAGTGTCAGTTTCAGAGAAAACTGGGGAGATGTATGATTTGATGGTGATGCAAGCACAAACAGGAGAATCATTTATATAATAGCTTGATATTATGCTTGATTACATGTATTTGTTATAAGAGTTTTGTTTTTCTTTTTCTCCTCCTTCTTTAATAAACTCCCCCTTCCCAAAATTTACTAATACAGCTGTCATCCCTATGTGTTAAGAAAATATAAGCAGAGAGAGAAAAAAATGAAATAAGCAGCACCTTAGTTTTCATTGGTTGCGCAATAACATTTACTCTCCCCATATTTTTTTTCTACTGGCAACAAAGATGAGGTTGCCAGCCTCTGTGCTGAATATATAGGTGTCTTCCCCTTCCCCAACCTAGAAAAAGACATATTGTATATTTCTGGAGAGTTAAAAGTACAAAATTATTTTTGGGTGACCCTTGGGCTGCATTAGAGACACATTAAGCTATCATTTTAGATGTCCAGTGCAAGAAAAATCCCTGACTCCTGACTCATAATCAGCAAAAATGGTATCAGTTGAAGGCTAATTGTTTTTCTCCTTGTGTTAAGCACTGACTGTCTGCTCTCAACCAAATTGTACTAATGACATGTCGACTTTATAGCAACAAGACTTGGTCAACAAGAAATTGACAAGAACATTTTTATTTCTTATGAATATGTGAACAGCTGCATGATCTAAGGATATAAGAAGCTTGAACTTGGCTAATAGAACAACTCTCTTATTGAAGAAGGAGGAAGGAAATGAATAAGAGGAAAAGTCAGTTTTTTAAATTCTAATTTTCTTTTGCCTGTGGATACTTGTCTGTTTTTCTAGGGCAAAGAGATAATATGAAAACTACCAAGAAAAATAGAAATGAGAGTCAAGTAAGGCAGAACAACTTTTAACATAAAATGGACTTACACTACTCTACAATTCAAAATCACACAGGTTTAAAATCAGGGATTCCTCACTGTTTTCTCTTACAGAACCGAGCCTCAATTGGCTTGTAGTTTTAACATATATTATTCATTTTTTGAAATAATTTAGGAGAGCAGAATGTTCCAATTATTCAATATACATTTACCTAATTAGCAACATCTCCCATGGTCCTTACTGGATATCTTAGCCAGACTTATTACATCTTGGGAAATATATCTCAAATGCTAAGGTGAATCATTATAAATTTTGTGAAGTAAATTGTCTCATGCTACTAGTAAACAACCTGCAAAGCCTCATCAGTGATAGAAATTACTCTTAGCAATATAGCTATAAAATATACACAGGCACATTTATTTCTGAATTTGAACACAATGTTCTTCCCCCATCCCATTGGGGGTCACTTTAAGAGACAAAAATATCATTTTTTGCCATAAGTTATTGATCCCTTAATTACAGTCAAATATTTTCATTAGTTTGCTTCACTTTAACACTCTCACGTATTTCTGTGAATTGGAAGATGAGTTGTAAATAAACAATGATATTTAAATAGTCTTTCATGATTTTTCACATTAAGTCAAAGGTCTCTTTGTTCTCTCTACTCCATTTTTCCTATTAACATTACGCAAATAAACAAAGAACCAAAACAAACAAACCAAAATACCCTCATCAGAATCATTGGGATGCCTGGTGCTGTTTTGGATGAGATGTATAAATTAAATGAAATCGTCCCAGAAAAATAAGTACACACATTATGGTACAAGGGTAGGTTACATCCTACTCATACAAAAGAATGCCTAATTTCCAAAGTAGATTGGGCTCTATTTCTATCACTTGATATTTTGTTCCAGTCACTTCATCACACTGTACTTTAGTTTCTTCATCTGCAAAATTATTAGGTTGACCTAAAGAGCCTCTAATATCCCTAATAGATGGAAATCTATAGTCTTATTATCCCATGATACTATGACCAAAAATGGCTTTTGGACACCTGAAAAAAAATAATGTGCTCACTAGTTCAACTCTTTCGCTTAGCAAAGTTTATGCCTAGCTGTTTCTTTTTCTCATAAGCTGGGATTTTTGCATATTTATACTCTGCTTACCTCTAAGAACACCAATTAAGTTGCAAATCAACCTTCCAACACATGCAATGATCAGTGTTGTTACAAGTGTGAATATTCTGTCAATCATTGTGATGATAATCCATCCATGCCTACCCATCTTATATGATATACCGATGCCTTATCACAAATCTAATAGTGAGAAATCTAACATATTTGAGGCCTGCTCTGCATTCGCTTGATATTACATATATGCCAACATATTTAGCTGGCTTATCCATTTTGTTCCTAAATGACTTATTTTTATTGTTTTTTTTAATGTGTAAGGACTTATACATTACTTAAAGTTAAATATATGGTTCTCTGCTGTGACCAAGGTATCATATTTTGCTGATCCTAAAACATTTCCTCTCTTCTCATACTCTTCTATACGCTCTACAAGATAACTTTTAACACTGTCATTCAATTGAAACTGTTTTCTCCAAAGTTACCAATGATCTCTCATTTGCCAAATGTGATGACCTTTTCTCAGTTCTCATGAAATCTCTCTTTGCTGTACACTATCAAAACCTGTTTCTTGATAATCTCCTCTCGTTAGGTGTTTATCACAGTTTTCCTACCTGCTTTTCCTCCTACTTTTTTTCACTGCATCATCTCAGTCTTCTTTGCTTCATCTTTATCTAAGTCACTCCTAATAATGATAAATTTCCCCTAAGGCTCAGTCTTGGGTCATTTTCCCTTCTCCCTCACCTCATTTGGTGATCCCCTGCAGTTCCCATAGATTATCATCTCTGTTTATATAATTTTAAAATATATTCATTTAACAAAACTTCTCTCCCGACCTGCAGTCTTGCATCACCCACTACCTATCGAAATTTGAACTATATTTCCTATAGGTATCTCAAATTTCCATATTGAACTTACTGTTTTCCCCAAACTCTCCATTCTTCTAAATTTCTCTATTACTGCTGAGGGCACCATCATTCTTCCAGTCGAGCAGGCTTACAACATGGGCATTACCTTTGATTCTTTACTCTTATTGACCTGACATAACTGATCTATTCCCCTTTTCATATGACTATAGATAGCTTTAATTTTTTTTTTTCTCTGAAAACTGCCTGTTCATATCCTCTGCCATTTCTCAACTGGGGAATGACTTGTGGTCTTATAAATTTGGTTCAGTTCTGGTTTCTGCATCCTACCTAATCTTGCTTGCGTTGGATTTGCTTATACAAAAACTTTTCAATTTAATGTAATCAAAATTATCCATTTTGCATTTTGTAATGTTCTCTATCTCTTTTTTGTCATAGTTTTTCCCTTCTCCATAAGTCTGACAGGTAAACTATTTCCTTCTCTCCCAAATTACTTATAGTATCAGCCTTTATATCTACATCATGAACCCATTTTGACTTTATCTAGGTATACAGTATATGATATTTTTCTGTGCCTGGTTTCTGCCATACTATTTTCTACTTTTCCCAGCAGTTTTTGTGAAATACTGAGTTCTTATCCCAGAAGCTAGAATTTTGGGGTTTATCAAAGAGTAGATTACTATATTCATAAACTACTGAGTTTTGTGTAGCTAACCTATTCCACTGATCCACCACTCTATTTCTTAGCCAGCACCCAGTACTTTCGATTATTGCAGCCTTATAATTCAGTTTAATATCTGGTATAGCTAGGAAACCTTCCTAGCATTTCTTTTCATTAATTCCCTTGATATTCTGGATCTCTTTTGTTGTACCAGATGAATTTTGCTATTATTTTATCTAGCTCTATCAAATAATTTCTTGGTAGTTTGATTGGTATGGTACTAAATAAGTAAATTAATTTAGGTAAAATTGTCATTTCTATTTTAATAGCTCAGGCTAACCATAAGCAATTGGTTTTTTTCCAGTTTATTTAAATCTGACTTTATTTGTCTGAGAAGTGTTTTGTAATTGTATTCATATAGTTCCTGGGTTTGTCTTGGCAAGTAGACTCCCAAATATGGAGGGGAAAAGGCAAGGCAATTGGGGCTAAGTGACTTGCCCAAGGTCATACAGCTAGTAACTGTGCCAAGTGTCTGAGGCCAGATTTTGAACTCACGTCCTCCTGACTGCAAGGCCCGTGCTCTACTCACTGTGCTACCTAGCTGCCCTGATTCTCAAATATTTTATAGTGTCTACAGTAACTTTAAATGAAATTTCTCTTTCTATCTCTTGCTGTTGGGCTCTCTTAGTATTATATAGGAATGCCATGGATTTGTGCAGGATTATTTTACATCCTGCAACTTTGCTAAAGTTATTTATTATTTCAAATAGTCTTTTTACTTGATTCTCTATGATTCTCTGAGTATATCATCATATCATCTACAAAGCGTGATAATTTAGTTACTTCTTTGCCTATTCTAATTCCTTCAATTTCTTTTTCTTCTCTTACTTCTAAAGCTAACATTTCTAGTACCAAATTGAATAATAGGGGTGATAATGGACATTCTTTTCTTCATGCCCAATCTTACTGGAAATGAATCTAGCTTATCCTCGCTACATATAATGTTTGCTGATGGTTTTAGGTAGATGCTACTTATGATTTTAAGGAAGATTGTTTATTTTTATGCTTTCTAGTGTTTTTCATATGAATGGATGTTGTATTTTATCAAAAGCTTTTTCTGCACCCATTGAGATAATCATACGTTTTCTGCTAGTTTTGTTGTTTATATGATCAATTATGCTGTTAGTTTTCCCAATATTGAACTAGCCTTGCATTCCTGGAATAAATCCTACCTGGTCATAGTGTTTTATTTTCATAATAAGTTGTTATAATCTTTTTGATAATACTTTATTTAAAATTTTTGCATCTATATTCATGAGGGAAAGATGTTTATAATTTTCATTTTTTTTTGCCTCTTCCTGGTTTAGGTATTAGTGTCATATTTATGTCAAAAGGAGAATTTGGTATGGCTCCTTCTTTGCCTATCTCCCCAAATAGTTTATAAATTATGGGAATTAATTGTTCTTTAAATATTTGATAGAATTCACTTGTAAATCCATCTGGCCCTGGAGATTTTTTCCTAGGAAGTTTATTGATGGCTTTTTAATTTTTTTTTTTCTGAGATGGGGTTATTTCAGTATTTTAATTCCTTTTCTCTCAACCTGGACAATTTATATTTTGTAAAAATTCATTCATTTCCCTAGGATTATCCAATTCCTTGGCATACAATTGGGCAAAATACTTCCTAATTATTGTTTTAATTTCTTTTTCATTGGAGGTGAATTCACCCTTTTCATTTTTGATGCTGGTAATTTGGTTTTCTTCTTTCTTTTTTTTAAATCAAATTCACCAAAAGTTTATCAGTTTTGTTTGTTTTTTTTTTCATAAAACCACCTCTTAGTTTTATTTGTTAGTTCAATATTTTCTTGATTTCAATTTTATTCACTTTTCCTTTGGTTTTCAATATTTCTAATTTGGCATTTATTTGGGGATTTTCAATATGTTCTTTTACTAGCTTTTTAGTTGCATCCCCAATTCATTGTTCTCCTCAGTTTTATTCATGTAAGCATTCAGAGATATAAAACTTCTCCTAAGAACTGCTTTCACTACATCCCATAAGTTTTGGTATGTTATATCTCATGATTGTCTTTCTCTTGAATGAAGTTACTGATTGTTTCTGTGATTTGTTGTTTGACCCACTCATTCTTTAAGATTAGATTATTTAGCTCCCAATTAGTCTTAAGTCTATCTGTTCACGGCCCTTTGTTAGAAAAATTTTTATTGCATCATGATCTGTCTTTGTATCCCTAGTTATTAGAACAATGCCTGTCATATGGTAAATTTATGTTAAATTCCACTTGTTTTGAATTGAAATAATAAAGATAACCAGGCATAAAACACAGAGATTATCTAAGGGTGCAGAAGTAGAAACCACCAGGAACTGGAGATGAGCAATTTGCTGCAATTGGGCATTGGGTAATATTTATTTTGGGGGACAAGAGAAACAAATTATAATGCATCATTACCATTTCCTGACAAGAGTAGGTACATAAATTTATCTAAAAAGGAAAAACAATATATTTTTCCAGAACTAAATTGAAGGCAGAATTTGTGGTGTGGTTCTTGAATAAGGAATTTTTTTTACTTAGATAAAATGTACCAG
This sequence comes from Trichosurus vulpecula, assembly GCF_011100635.1. Lineage (NCBI taxonomy): Eukaryota > Metazoa > Chordata > Mammalia > Diprotodontia > Phalangeridae > Trichosurus > Trichosurus vulpecula. The sequence goes on along the minus strand of NC_050580.1, from coordinate 242,761,432 downwards.
CTAGTATCTCTACTTGCACAGAACAGTATTAACAGATATTTGTTGAATATTTAACATGTACTTGACCCACAACAAGAAGTTAAGGACCTAAGAATCACATTTCTTTGTCCTTAAACACAGAGACTATATTTATTGTCTGAGTAGAACTGATAAATGAAGTATACGCAATTAATATGGATATGTACATGGAATTTCTATATATGGGTGGTAAATATGTTACACTGACACTCGAAAATTCAGCTGAAAATTGAGTGTCAAATTAGTAAGAGAACATCCTCAAAAAGAAAGAATTTTCTTTTTAAATTTCCTATTTATTTATTTAATTTTAGCATTCATTTTTTAAACATTTTGAGTTTTAAATTCTTTCCCTTCTTCCCAACTCTCTTCTATACGCTGAAAAAGGAGGCAATATAACAAATATACATGTGAAATTATACAACATATTTCCACATTAGTTAAAAATAGTAAAAAGCCAGAAATAAAAAAGTGAAAACAAGCATCCTTCAATATGCATTCAGTGTTCTTCAGCTCTCTTTCTGGAGTTGGGCAGCATTTTTTTTTATCATAATCCTTAGATCATGGTCTTGATCAGAGTAGCTGATATTTTCACATTTCATCATTCATACAATATTGTATTCTTATCTTTGTTCTGTTTCTGTTCACTTAGCTATCTATGAGCTCATATGCCTTCCCAGGATTTTCTGGAACCATTCTGGTCATCACTTCTTATGACATAATAGTTACAATAGTTGCAATCATGTGCCACAACTCATTTAGCTTTTCTCCAATTAATGAGCATACTCTGTATTTGTAAGTCTTGCAAAAGATCTGCTATAAATATTTTGTACATACATGTCATTTTCCTTGATCTTTGATCATTTTGGGATAAAGACCTAGTAGTGATATTGTTCAGTCAAAGAATGTATACAATTTTGTAGCCCCTGTGGCATGGTTAAACTGCTTTGCAACTCCACCAACAGTGCATTAGTGTCCCCATTTTCCTGCATTCTCTTGAACATTTATCATTCTCTTTTTCTGTCATGTGAAACACTCTGATAGATGTGAAGTGGTATCTCAGAGTTGTTTTGAATTTTTTCAATTTATTTATTATTTTTGTTTTCAACATTCACTTCCACAAGATTTTGAGTTCTAAATTTTCTTCCCATCTCTTTGCCTCCCCACCCCATGACAGCATGCATTCTGATTACTGCTTCCCCCAAAATATGCTCTCTCTTCTATCAACCCCCCTACCCTTCTCTTATCTTCTTCCCTTCTGTTTTCCTGAAAGGTAAGATAGATTTCTATAGGCCATTGCTTGTGTATATTATTTTCCAGTTGCATGTAAAAACAATTTTAGCATTCATTTTTAAAACTCTAAGTTCTACTTTCTCTCCCTTCCTCCCTCCCCACCCACTCTCATTGAAAAGGCAAGCAATTCAATATAGGTTATACATGTGTAGTCATGCAAAACACTTCCTTAATAGTCATCTTGTGAAAGATTAAGTATATTTCCTTCCATCCTATCTTGCCCCCTCCATTTATTCTATCTTCTCCTATCTCTCCTCAAAAGTGTTTGCTTCTGATTATCCCCCCAATTTGCCCTCACTTCTATTACTCTCCCCTTTTATCCCCTTCCCCCTGTAGGATGATAGATTTCCACACCCAACTGAGTGTGTATGTTATTCTCTCCTCAAGTCAAATATGATGAGAGTAAAGTTCACTCATTCCCTCTCATTTCCCCCCTCTTCCTCTCCTCTGTAAAAGCTTTTCCTTGCCCCTTTTTTATGAGATAATTTACCCTATTCTACCTCTCCCTTTCTCCCAGTACATCCCTCTCTCACCCCTTAATTTTATTTTTTAAATATCATCTCTTTATATTCAACTCACCCTGTGCCCTCTGTCTATATATATATATATATATATATATATATATATATATATGTTCCCTCCAACTATCCTAATAATGAGAAAAGTCCCATAAGTTACAAATATCATAATTTCATGTAGGAATGTAAGCAGTTCAGCTTTAATAAGTCCCTTATGATTGCTCTATTGCTCTTTCCTTCTACCTTTTCATGCTTCTCCTGAGTCTTGTATATGAAAGTCAGTTTTTCTGTTTTGCTCTGATTGTTTCTCAAGAATGCAATATATTCCTCTATGTCATTGAATATCAATTTTTCCTCCTCATGGATTACACTCAGATTTGCTGCATAGGTGATTCTTGTTTTTAATCCTAGTTCCTTTGACCTGCAGAATATCATATTCCGAGCCCTCTCATTCCTCAATTTAAAAGCTGCTAAATCTTGTATTATCCTGATTGTGTTCCCACAATACTTGAATTGTTTCTTTCTGGCTGCTTGCAACATTTTCTCCTTGATCTGGGAGTTCTCAAATTTGGCTATAATATCCCTGGCAGCTTTCCTTTTGGGATCTCTTTCAGGGGGTGATTGGTGGATTCTTTCCATTTATATTTTACCCTCTAGTTCTAGAATATCATGGAAATTTTCCTTGATAATTTCTTGAAAGATGATGTCCAGGCTCTTTTTTTTTCTTATCACAGCCTTCAGGTCATCCAATAATTTTTAAATTATCTCTCCTGGATCTATTTTTCATATCAGTTGTTTTTCCAAAGAGATATTTCATGTTGTCTTCTATTTTTTTCATTCTTTTGGTTTTGTTTTATTGTTTCTTGATTTCTCACAGAGTCTTTAGCTTCCATTTGCTCTATTCCAATTTTTAAGGAATCATTTTCTTAAGTGAGCCTTGGGCCTCCTTTTCCATTTGTCCAATTCTGCTTTTTTAAGGCATTCTTTTCCTCATTGGCTTTTTGTGCCTCTTTTGCCATTTGGTATTGTCTGTGTTTCGGGGTTTCCTCTAGCAAGCTGTAGACTATTTTTCATGATTTTCTTGCATCATTCTCATTTCCATTCTCAATTTTTTTCTCTAGTTCTCTTACTTGATTTTCAAATTCCTTTTTGAGCTCTTCCATTGTGTAAGACCAATTAAGACCTTTCTTGGAGGCTTTAGATTTAAAAGTTTTGACTTTGTTGTCTTCTGAAAGTATGTTTTGATCTTCCTTGTCACCAAAGTAAGTTTCTATATTCTGAGTGGTTTTTTCCACTGTTTGCTCATTTCCCCAGCCCATTACTTGTCTTTTTAATTTGTTTTTAAGGTAAAACTCTGTTTCAAGTGTGAAGTGCGTACTGTCCCAAGCTTAAGGGGTTTTGTGCAGCTGTTTTCAAAGATACTTCTAAGGACCTGTAAGTTTTCAGTTCTTTCAAGGTGGTGTGATTGAAGGAGAGGGATTTTCTCTTTTCTTGACCTGTGCTTTGGTCTGTGAGTGATGATAAGCACTCTTTTCTGTCTTGGAACTGTGAGGGGGGATTCTTCTCCATTGCTGCCACAAGCTCTGCTATGTCAGTTCTCCTCCTTGTCGCAGGACTGCCACCCAGTAATGTGACCCAGATCCATGTATGAGCAAAACAACAGATTGCTATCTCAGTGCCAGCAAAGAGAACCCTGTAATCTTCTTCTGACTAGTCCTTTGATCCCCTTACCATCTGTGGGCTGAAAGCTCCAGAAGCAACCACTGCCACTGACACCACCACTGCCACCACTTCTGATTCAGTCATTCCCAAGGTCTTCTCCTGGTTTGCTGGGGCTGGGGCTGGACTGTACTCCTCTCTTACCCAAGTCTGACAGACCTGTGCCCTTGACCTTCTAAGTTTTCGTTGGCATTTGTGGGTTGAGAAGTCTGGAAGCCTCTATTGTAGCCAGTGATTCAGTCCCTTGAGGCCTGCTCCACATTACTGGGGCCTGGTGTATGCTGGCACATCATTACACTCTACAGTAGTCCTCTCTCAGCCTGGGGCAACAAGCCTTTCATGTCTACCTTCCAGGTTGACTTTGGCTGGACATTTGTTCTACTCTGTATTTTTGTGGGTTCTGCTGCTTTCAGATTTGTTCTGAATCATTTTTACAGGTATTTGGAAGGGTTTGGTGAAGAGATTAGGTGAGTCCCTGCCTTTACTCTACTTTCTTCCAACAATCTATTTCACAGCCAGACTGTAGACATTCTTAACTTTTAACTCTCTGCTAAAATGGGTCTCTGCTTCCCAAGTAGATCAGGCACTGTCCCTGGCCTTAGGGTTTTTTTCAATTTTTTTTGCAGCTCTTTTCAGAGGTAATTCTCGGGATCTGTAAGTTTTTGACTCTTCCAAGATGGTATGATCTAGGGAGAGGAGTGTTTACTACTATCATGTACTATGAACTGGATTGTGAGTCACCAGAACTGCTGATTTTGACCCTGGAACTATGAGGAGGTTTCCTCTTCCCCTGTGCCCACTAGCTGTTCTGTGCTAGTGCTCCTCCTCACACTGGGACTAAGACCCAGGACTGCAACCCAGATCCAAGTATATGCAAAGCAACATAGTCCTTCCTTTGGTGACAGCAAAAGGACTCCTATAAATCTCCTTCAGAACCATTGTCTCATCCCCTTACTCTCTGTTGGTTAGAAGTTCTGGAAACTGCCTCTGATTCAGTCATCCTGAGTCCTGCTCCTGGTTTTCTGGGGCCCTGTTTATGCTAGTTAGGCCTGCACTGGTCCTCTATCCCTCTGGTCTAATAGACCTTTCCTGCTGACTGTTTAAGTATTCTTAGGCTGAAAAAAATGTTTCACTTCATCTTTTTGTGGATTCTGATGCTTCAGAATTTGTTTAGAGTCATTGTTTAAACATATTTAGAGGAGGCTGAGAGAAAGCTCAGGTGAGTCCCTGCCTTTAGTGCACCAACTTGGCTCTACCACTCTGCATTTTTTATTTTTGTAATTATTCATGGAATTCACTTAGATCATCATTTTTATAGGCATATAATTGAACAAAATAACTGTGATTGCTTTAATTCTATTTCAATGGTGATGCATTCAGTCTCTTTCATTTTTGATAACAGCAATTTGGTTTTCATCTTTTTTTCACATCAAATTAACCAAATATTTGTCTGTTTTATTGGTTTTTTTCTTCATAAAATCAGTACCTAATTTTATGTATTACAAGGATTTTATTTACTTTAAATTTTATCATTCTTTCTTTTCTTTTTCATGATTGTCATTTTGGTGTTTAATTGGGAACTTTTTTTTTTCCAAGGGAAAAGACAAAGTTTATCAGGGATTCTCCATAATGGGTTGTCTTAAGAAATCCCAACCTTTGTGACACCTGTTTTCACAAGCAGGTCAGATTCAATCTACTGAGCCAGATTGAATCTGAGCGCCTTCATGGAGGCAAGATGGAGATTATATACACAAAGATTGTGGGAGGGATTGAGGGGTAGTCTGGGGTGACTAGAGGAGGGGTTTAGGGAGGGCCTTGAGGAGGAATCTAAGGAGGAGCTTGATGGGATTTAGATGAGGTCAGACCCCAGGGTGGGAAATAACTGAAGGCTACATGGAGATGACAGACAGTGGATGGCTAGGGGAACATAGCTAGATATAGATATTTTGATCAGGATTAAGTGTGGGGAAACAACTGGACAATACAGTAATTGGGAACTTTTAATTTGCTTTTTTGTATTTTTTTAGTTGCTTGCCCAATTCATTAATTCATTCTTTCTATTTTTATTTTTTTCTCTTAACAATTATTTTATTATCTAGTATTTTAGTCTTCAACATTACTTTCCACAAGATATTGAGTTACAAATTTTCTCCCCATTGCTACCTCCTCCATTCCAAGGTGGCATATATTCTGATTGCCCCATTCCCCAGTCAGCCCTCCCTTTTGTCACCCCACTCTCCCCTCATCTCCTTTCCCCTTATTTTCTTGTAGGGAAGGATAGATTTCTATGCCCAATTCCTTATATATCTTATTTCTTAATTGCATGCAAAAAGAGCATTTTTTTGAGGATCTGCTTTTAAAATTTGAGTTCTAAATTCTCTCCCCTCTTCCCTTCCCACCCACCCTCCCTAAGAAGGCAAGCAATTCCTCATAGGCCACAAACTTATCATTATGTAAAACACTTCCACAATATTCATGTTGTGAAAGACTAACTATATTTCCATCCATCCTACCCTGCCGCCCTTTATTCAGTTTTCTCCCTTGACCCTGTCCCTTTTCAAAAGTGTTTGCTTTTTATTACCTCCTCCCCCTATCTGCCCTCCCTTCTATCATCCCACCTTTTTTATCCCCTTCCCCCTACATTCCTGTGGGGTGAGATACCCAATTGATTGTGTATGTTATTCTCTCCTCAGATCAAATATGATGAGAGCAAGATTCACTCATTTCCCCTCACCTGTCCCCTCTTCCCTTCCAACAGAACTGCTTTTTCTTGACCCTTTTGTGTGAGATAATTTACCCCATTCTATCTCTCCCTTTCTCCCTCTCTCAGTATATTCCCCTCTCATTCCTTAATTTGATTTTATTATTTTAGATATCATACCTTCATATTCAACTCACCCTGTGCCCTCTGCCTATATGAAGTACATACATTATCTTTCCATGTAGGAGTGCAAACAAAACAGTTCAACTTTAGTAAGTCCCTTATGATTTCTCTTTCTTGTTTACCTTTTCATGCTTCTCTTGATTCTTGTGTTTGAAAGTCAAATTTTCTATTCAGCTCTGGTATTTTTAATGAGAAAGCTTGAAAGTCCTCCATTTTATTGAAATTCCATATTTTGACTTGGAGGATTATATTCAGTTTTGCTGGGTAGGTGATTCTTGGTTTTAATCCTAGCTCCATTGACCTCCGGAATATCATATTCCAAGCCCTTTGATCCCTTAATGTAGAAGGTCCTGGATCTTATGTTATCCTGATTGTGTTTCCACAATACTTTCTTTCTGGCTGCTTGCATATTTTCTCTTTGATCTGGGAGCTCTGAAATTTGGCTACAATATTCCTAGGAGTTTTCTTTTTGGGATCTTTTTCAAGAAATGATCTTTGGATTCTTTCAATTTTTATTTTACCCTCTGGCTCTAGGTGTTAACACACTCCTTCAATTTTTTATTATATGTCCCCATATGATCATTGTCTTTTAGTGACCCCTGTTCCCCCTAATTAACCTCCCATTTAATTAGAAGATTTCCTAAATCTGTCTAAGCTACCACACCCTGCCCTCTTAGGCAACTAGAAATATTTCCATTGGAAGAGTCTAACTAAATTAAGCATTTATCATTATAATAATCATTATTATTAATCATTTAAGATTCTTTCTATTCTATGGCAAAATAAACTTCTTTTTTTGTTAACTGTTGAAAGGTACTTGACTGCATCATTTACTGCCAGTATTAAAATAACAGTGGTCCAGCCAATGTCAGGCCCACCTACTACCCTTAGTAGCTAGAGTGCTCTGGTACCAAACAGCCTCCTCTTGTATACATTTGAAAAGGGCATCAAAAAGGTGGAGCAAAAATAGTAGAATACAGCCTTGGACTCAGCTAAATTCTCCCAATATTCCCAACCAAACAACTTTAAAGGAATGTCTCAAATCAAAATTTGGAGTTGCAAAGCCAATGAAAGGTCAGAGGGACACAATTTTTCAGCCTAAGACAACTTGGGATCTCTGCAGAAGAGGTCTGGAACAGAAGGGTGGGTACTTCCCCAGAATGCCCCAGTAGTACCAGAGGTTGTTGTGAGGGCAGCAACAGCAGCTTCAGGAGCTCTCATCCCAGAGACAGTAAGGGGGTGAGACAGCTGGTAAGAAAGAGATTAGAGGGGACTCTTTACTGGCACTGAGTGCAGCTGGCAGTTGTTGGCAACTCATTTGCCCATAAGCACTTCTGGGTCACCATTTCAGGGTGTAGAGAACAACTTTTGATTGGTCATAAGGGGCTCTGGTCATAATTAGTTCTGAGTTATAGTTACAGGGCCAAGAGGTCACTGGTACTTGTGGCTGCAGGTGACCAGGGGCCCTTTCTGATAAATACCAGAGCATAGACCAAAGAATAGTGACCACAACTCTGCCAGGATCAAAATAACTTGGGGGCACTCTAAATTGACAGACACCCAAATTATCTCTGAAAAAAAAGCATCATGAAAAAGTTGGGAGCTTGGCACAATGCCTCCTCACCTCCACATGAGCACAGCCCAACTACTTTAACATAAAGTTCAAAAGGAGAAATGAGCTGGGAAAATAAGCACGTAAGCAATAACAACAACAAAAACCAATAACTTGACCATAAATACACTATAGTGACAGAGAATAGGAAGAAGTAAATGTAGAAGACAATGACATCAAAACAGCTATAAGCAAATCCTCAAAGAAAATTGCTAATTGGAGCTAAGGCCAGAAAGAATCCCAGCAAGAGTTAAAGAAATAGATATACATGGTAGAGGAAAAACTAAGGAAAAAATGAGAATGATATAAGAAAATAATTGAGAGAGGATTAACAACTTGGTAAAACAGGCACAAAAGACTGAAGAAAACAACTTAAAATTGATCTAATGGTAAAAGAGGTGCACAAATTCACTGAAGAAAAGAACTCCTTAAAAAACAGAATTGGCCAAATTGGGAAAAAAAAATGAGCAACAAAAGCTTATGGGAGAAAACAATTCATTAAAAATTAGAATTGAGGAACTGGGAAGCTACTGACATTAGGAGACATCAAGGAACAATAAAACAAAATGAAACAAATGAAAGACATAGTAGAAAATGTGAAATGTGTTATAGAAAAAAAAAAAAAAACAACTGACCTGGAAAGTAGAGGAGATCATTTAAAAATTATTGGGCTACCTGAAATACATGATTTCAAAAAAAAGAGCTTAAGCATCACATTTCAAGAAATTATAAAGCAAAACTACCTGATATCTTACTGAAAAATAGAAATTGATAGAATCCACCAATCACTTCTCAAAAGAAATCCAAAAATGAAAATGCCCAGGTATATAGTAGTCAAATTTTGGAGCACCTTGGTCAAGAAGAAAATATTACAAAAGCCAGAAAGAAACAATTTTAATGTCGCTCATTTTTATTTTTACCAGTTATATGTGAATACAATTATTTAACATTTTTTTCCAAAATTTTGAGTTTCAAAGTTCTCCCTCTCCCTCTTGTCCTTTTCCCCTTCCTGAGAAGACAAATAATTTGATATATCTTTATAGTCATGCAAAACACTTTTACATTAGCTATGCTGTGAGAAACAAAAGTACACACAAACAAAAAAACCAAGAATAATGAAATTTTTTTAAAAAGTATGTTTTAATCTACATTCATAATCTATCAGTTCTTTCTCTGGAGGTAGACAGCATTTTTCATAAGTCCTTTGGAATAGTCTTGGATCACTATATTGCTGAGTATAGATTAGTCATTCACAGGTTTATCATACAACGTTGCTTTTACTGTGCACAGTATTCTCCTGGTTCTATTCCTTTTACATTGCATCAGTTCATGTAAGTCTTCCCAGGTATTTTAGGAAAAGAAATCAAAGCTATGTAAAGTTATGAAATCCTGCTCTAAGTCACTATTGATTAGAGAAAGGCAAATTAAAAACAACTCTGAGGTACCACCTCACACTTATCAGAAATGACAGATGCTTGGGGAGATGAGGAAAAATGGGTAATGCCACTACTAGGTCTGTACCCCAAAGACATTGAGGAGAAATGAAAAGGACAATAATATTTATAACTCTTTTTGCCATGGCAAAGAATTTGGAAATTGAGGGTATGTTTATTGGTTGGGGAATGGATGAACAAGTTGTGGCCTATGATTATGCTATAAAAATATCAAAGGGAATGGTTCCAGAAACAGAAAAACAACCAAATAGCAAAGTGAAGTGAGAAGAAGCAGGAGATCATTGTGCACAGTAAGTTCAATGATATAATGATGATCAACTGTGAAAAACTTGGCCAATCTGATTAATATAATAATCCAAGACAATTCCAAAGGCTCATGCAAGAAAAAAAATGAGACCCACTTCCAAAGAGAAAACTAATGTATTCTGAATGCAAATTGAATTATAATTTTCTCACTTTATGGTGTGTGTGTGTTTGTGTGTGTGTGTGTGTGTGTGTGTGTGTGTGAGAGAGAGAGAGAGAGAGAGAGAGAGTAATGTGGAAATATATTTTCCAATCACATGTATGATTGATAATCATATTTTCTGCCTTCTCAGTGGGTGGAGGAGTGGTAGGAGGAAAGGATAGAACTTAGAACTCATTTTAAAAAAATGTTAAGAATAAATAATATTTTTAATAAAGAGGAAAAAAAGTATCAGAAGCTATTTGATACGACATGTATTTTAATAAGAATTCCTTTTGCAATGTTGTTGTTGTTGTTATTGCTACTGCTATTGCTGTTGGTCCTTTATTTTTTGAAGACAGCCAATGATATCACAGGGTGGTGTCTTGACTTGTGAATCGTATTTAATTGAGGCAGAGTTATGCAAAGTCATCAGCCTCACTCACTCTTCCAAAGTCATCAAAGTTCAATGACCAAACAAAAGTCAAGAAGATCACCAATATCCTGATACATAGTTCATGACTTTAGTGTCTTCAATGTCTAATCAAGCTCTCAACACTCCACAGTGCCTCCTTCAGCCACCTTTATGACCACTGGATTTTTTTTTGAATGCTTGGGGTAGATATCCTCCTAAATTACCAATTACGAGTGGGTTTGAAGCCTGTCAGTGACCAGTTACTTGGTTTAGTCTGTCTACAATATACCATATAAGAGATCATTCTGCCTTTGCTAAAAGACTTTAAATGAGAGAGATTCCATTACTTCATAGAAGGTATTTCTAGGAGAAAGTATCTGGGGGGCTGATAGAAGGGAGGGCAGATTGAGGGAGGTGGTGGTCAAAAGCAAAACACTGGTGAAACGGTGAAAGGAGAGAGAAACAGATAAACATGGGGGGAAATAGGATGGAGGGAAATACAGAGTTAGTAATCATAACTTTGAATTTGAATGGGATGAACTCTCCCATAAAATGGAAGCAGGTAGAAGAGTGGATTAGAAAATAGAAGCAAACAACATGTTGTTTAAAAGAAACACATTTGCAGTACAGAGATACACACTGATTAAAGGTAAAATTCTGGAGCAGACTATATTATGCTTTAGCTGAAGTAAAAAAAAAATTAAAAAAGCAAAGGTAGCAACCTGATCTCAGAGAAAGCAAAAGTAAAAATCTGATTAAAAGAGATAAGGAAGGAAACTTCATTTTGCTAAGAGTTACCACAGACAATGAAGTAATATCAATACTAAACATATGTGTGCCAAGTGGCATAGCATCCAAATTCTTAGAGAAGCTAAGTGAGTTATAGGCAGAAATAGACAGAAAACCTATACGAATGAGGGACCTCAACCTCCCCCTCTCAGAACTAGATAAATCTAACCACAAAATAAACAAGAAAGAAGCTAAGGAGGTGAATAGAATTTTAGAAAAGTTAGATATAGTAAAATTCTAGAGAAAACTAAATGGGGGTAGAAAGGAATATACCTTTCTTTCAGCAGTACATGGCACCTATACAAAAAAATTGCTCATTATATTAGGGCATAGAAAAATAAATCTCACGATATCATATAGAAAGGAAGAAATATCAAATGTATCCTTTTAAGAAGATAATACAATAAAATTTATATGTACTTAAGGGCCATGGAAAGACAGATTAAAAATTAATTGTAAACTAAATAATCTAATTTTAAGGAATGAGTGATCAAGGAACAAATCACAGGAGCAATCAACAATTTCATCAAATAGAATGACAATAATGAAACAATATGCCAAAATTTAAGGGATGCAGCAGAAGCAGTTCTTAGGGGAAATTATATATTTCTAAATGCTTATAGGCTCAGGATCTCTCACTGATTTGCTGAGGTGGAGATTGCTACTGTCTTCTTGGGATGCTTCCTATTGCAGAATGCACTCCCCTTTCACCCGAGTGATATAGAACATTTTTGCTCAACCTCCAAGTCTTCTGAACTGAAGGACTGCTCCACCCCATCATTCTGCTTGATTTGCTTTTCAAGAATTTTTTCAGGGTTCTATTTTTTGTTTTTTTTTTTCTTTTCCTAGGTGAATAAGGGAGAGTGACAGTGATTTACTGCTTAATTCACCATCATGACTCCCAGAAGCCTACTTGTACTCCCGAGCTATTGTTATGACACAAATATCATGTTGATACCTAAACCAGGAAGAGCTCAAACAGAGAAAGAAAATTATATAACATTTTTCCTAATGAATATAGATGCAAAATTTTTAAATAAAAATTTACCAAATGGGTCACAGCAATTTATCACCAGGATAATATACATTGGCCAGGTGGGATTTATACTAGGAATGCAGGGCTAGTTCAATATTTGGAAAACTTTCAGCATAATTGACTATATCAATAAAAAATTAACAGAAATCATATGGTTATCTCAATAGATGCAGATAAAGCTTTTGACAGAATACAGCACTCATTTCTATTAAAATACTAGAAAGCATAAGAATAAATGGAGTTTTTCTTAAAATAATAGTGTCTAAACCATCAGAAATCATTACATGTAATGAGAATAAGCTACAAACTTCCCAATAAGATCGGGCTGAAGCAAGGATGCCCATTATCACCTCTATTATTCAATATTGTACTAGAAATCTTAGCTTTACCAATAAGAGAAAAAACAAGTAATTGAAAGAATTTGAATGGACAATGAAGAAACAAAGCTATCATTCTTTGCAGATGATATGCTGGTGTACTTAGAGAATCCTAGAGAATCAACTAAAAAACTACTTGAAATAATTAACGACCTTAGCAAAGTAGCAGAATATAAAGTAAACCTACATAAGTCATCAGCTTTTCTATATATTACTAACAAAGCCCAACAGCAAGAGATAGAAAGAGAAATTTCAGTTAAAGTTACTGTAGACATTATAAAATATTTGGAAGTCTATCTGCCAAGATAAACCCAGGAACTATATGAACACAATTACAAAACACTTTTTGCACAAATGAAGTCAGATCTAACTATCGGAAAAATATCAATTGTTTACGGGCAGGCTAAGCTAATATAATAAAAAATGACAAGTCTGCTCAAATTAATTTACTTATTCAATGCCATACCTATCAAACTACCAAAAATTATTTTATAGACCTGGAAGAAATAATAACAAAATTCATCTGGAAGAACAAAGGTCAAGACTATCAAGGGAATTAATAAAAAATGCAAAAGAAGGTAGCCTAACTATACCAGATTTAAATTATATTATAAAGCAGCAATCATCAAAACTATGGTTCTGGCTAATACATAGAATAGTAGATCAGTGGAATAGATTAACAAGAGACAATAGTAAATGACTATAGTAATCTCCTGTTTGATAAACCCGAACACTCTAGCTCCTGGGGTAAGAAATCACTATGTGACATTAACTGCTGGGAAAACTTGAAAAACGGAATGGCGGAAATTAGGCATAAGCCAACATCTTACATGGTGTACCATGATAAATTCAAAATGTGTACATGATTTAGACTTAAAGTTTGATACCATAAGCAAATTATGAGACAAAGGAATAATTTTCCTGTCAGATATATGGAGAAGGGAATAACTTATGACCAAAAATAGAGATCATTATGAAATTCAAAATGAATAGTTTTGATTACATTAAATTAAAAAGGTTTTGCATAAACAAAACCAATACAATCAATATTTGATAGAAAACAATGATGGGAAATTTTTACAGCTAGTGTTTTTAATAAAGGCCTCATTCTCAAGTATGTGGAAAAGTGAGTCAAATTTATAAGAATACAAGTCATTCCTCAATTGTTGTTTTGGGGAAGTGGGGTAAGGGAGGGAGAAAGAAAAAAATGGAGCTCACAATCCTATAAAAATGACTGTTGAAACTAACTTTACATGTAATTGGGAAAAATACCACTAAGTTAGGAATTTATTTTTTCAAAAGAAAATATCCTATGACCCCATAAACCTTCTCTTTTCCATCTATTCCAGAAAGCAATAATGTATATTTGAAAGAGCTTATAGGGCATAAGTTATTAGTCATTGTACAGTCAGTGGTATTTTATCAATACAGAATATTGCTTTTATTATTTTTCATGTATTTTATATCCTTCTGTCATACCTTCCCTAATAAAACCCTGAAGTATTTTTTTTATTCTATTCTGACCTCAATTCATCATTTGGGTTCAAGCCTGTACTGCCTTCTAAAACATGGGCAAATTCAGTCAAGCAGCCAGCTGGTCCAGCACAGTACCTCTTTTCCTATTACCTTCAATTTAATCGAAAGAAAATATCCACAATCTGTTTGATAAGGGCCTGTATAGACTCAATTGTTGTGCAAGTCACGAAACAAGGAGTCTGATACTCTTTTGATAAAAATATTCAACCCTTTCTTCATGGCACATTTCATGGTCATTAAAATCCCTTTTAAGAGGCATATTTATGTGTTGAATATCCATTTAGTACTTTAGAGAAAATAGTCCATTTTCCCTTAAGTGATGGGAGCTGGGTTTTTTTTTTTTGCCTGCAGATCAATGTTTTTGTGGCATGAAAATCATCATTAGACAATCTCATTAAACACTGTTTGAATGAAGAATGATGCAAAAGCAACAAATTTCTGCATACAGATGGTATATTAGCTCATGTCTAGTATAATGGTGATGATTGTGCTTATTTTTACATGGGGTTTGCTGTTACTTTCCTGAAGGCGACGATTTATCTGCCATGCCATGCATTATGTTTTGAGGTCCTTTTATATCATGTATCACTTGAAAAACAATGTAGTTCTACCATTATCACAGCATGTTGTCACTGGCCAGCAGACCCAACATTTTGAATTTTATTTTTAGAATGCTAAATATTTTTTCTAATTTATTTTATTGGTATTAGGACTGGAACATCCTGTCTCTTGAGTTGGTAAGGTAATGTGGTGTGCCAGAAATAAAACCAGTCCAAAAATAAAAGACCTGTGTGTGGTTCTTGGCTGTGCTACATACAAGATTGACCAACAGAGGCCATAAGACAATTGGCTAAGACAATTGGCTTAACTTCTTTGAACCCAGCTTCAAATTTTAGCATAAGAAACCATTTTTCCTCAGAGGTAGATTCATGTCCAGGTAGTCCAGGATTCTCTCTCTATCATATCTAGATATTTGGAGAATATTATAGTGGTGTTTCTGAGAGGCAGTTTTGGAAATGAATATTGGGCAGAAGATGAGAGGGGAAAAAAAGAGAAAACAGGATGGATGCAAAATTATGAGACATGGCATGGTGTGGAATAATGTATCAGTAAGGCAATAATAACAATGTAGGTAATAGTTGTCAAAATGCCTATGTACTTCTGTATCGCAAAGTATATGAGACTCTCCACAAAGAAGGTGGAAGAAGTAAACCATTTATTCAAACACCAGAGAATGATATCCCACAAACCATTTATCCAATCTATGAGAGCAGTAAAATATTCCATACATAATATCATAACATGGAGCCTTGCCATCCCAAAACCTCTCTGCCCCCCCTGCTGGGGTCTTCCCCAAAAACAAACTCACAGTACAGCTAAGCCAGCCTGTTCAGTTCTAGCAATCATGAGGGCAGCTATTAGCAGCCATAACTGCTCTCTCTCATGCTTTCTCTCTCTCTCTCTCTCTCTCTCTCTCTCTCTCTCTCTCTCTCTCTCTCTCTCTCTCTCTTTCTCTCTCTCCCTGCATTTCCTGTGACATAACTTCCTTTTCCTGTCAGGAAGCTATTCCTCCCACCACACATGACTTAGGCTTCCTGTGATGTAATCAGGTCACATGGGCTATTAACGGGTGGGAAAGATCTTCAAATCTAAACTGCTACTACATATAGCAAACTGTATTCCACCAGAGATTTTAGAGACTTTCACCACTCTGAGTTTAGCATTCCTGATTTCAGATGTTGGATAATGAAGTCACCATCACATATGCTAGCATTGCAAGTATTCATCACTCATGCCACCACCTGGCTTGTAGACACAGAATTCCTTGTTTTTCCATATCCTCGGTAAACCTCGATTTCTGTGGAGCAACATCTGGAAGCAATGGTCTTATTACCCTTAGTATCAACTATTGCTATGATGATGGGTAAGTTAAGTCAATGTTTCCTGATTCTCTAGATCAGGGCTTCTTAAACTTTTTTCCCATAGTGACCCCTTTTCATGTTTTGGCAGTATTCATTGGCATTGCATATCCTGAGGGCATGCACAGTGCAAAGTGCATATGCTAAGTGTTCAGACCCAAGGCTGCAGTAAAGGCACATGATGCAACATGGGCAAGCACTATCAGAAACTCCTTGGATTCATTGCCATTTTAATTTTAAATTAATTTTTGGTTGTTGCACTTTCAGAAATCCTTTACTTTTGCCAAATTTTTCATGACCACATTTAGGGTGATGACCCATACTTTAAGAAGTGCTGCTCTAGACTAACCTTTGGGTCAGCATTAGACCAAAAGCACCAAGGATGGATTGTTCAGCTTTCAATGCCTAGAGTATAGGTGGGAGAATTTGTAGTTTTTTTAGGGACAAAGGTGTTAGAAATAGTTGCTATTGATGTAATTCCTAGTTATGACAGTGCTTGGTCTTTTAAGGAGAAAATTATTGTCTTTTAGTATGACTTCAGGTTTAAGTAATTTATTAATAATAGCTGGATTTAAGAGGAAAGAGTTTATAGTATGATGTGAACTGAAACCACAATAATAATTTAAATCCAAGAGTAACAAAACGGGAATTGGTCTTAAATCCTTAATAGAATTCATTACACGTATTATGCCAATGATAATACTTGTACTACTTACCTCACAAGGTTGTGAGAAAACAACTTTGTAACTGAAAAAAATATTAATTTAGAATTTTTGATTCCTTTCTTTAATTGATTCTATTCTGTAACTGCTTAAGCCGTGTTTCTAAGTTCAGAAGTTCAGCTTCCCTCTCTTAGTTAAGTTGTCTCATAAATCACCTTAATTCAAAGAAACGTATCATCCCTATACATCTTACTGCCCATGCACAATTAAAGGAGACTTTCATCTTACTAACTGCCCATGTACAATTAAGGGAGATCTGTTATCTCTCTAACAAGCCTTGCGAGATGCAGGTGAGTGCCAGGGAATCTGTTATTTCTGAAACACTGGCTGTTTTTCAACAAAGTCTGGTCTGTAATTGCTGTGACATTACCTAGCCACACAGATGTACACAAATCATAAGCTTTCAATAACAACAAGAGGCAAGAAGGGGTTGTTGCTAGCTCGGTATTCCAAACTTTCATGCAATCATATTGTTTTCTATCATCTATAATATTTCAGACTTTGTAACTGATCATATATTTTTCCATCTGTGATGCTTCTTGTTCCTTGTTCTCTTGTACTTCCCAAAACCATCTAAAGGCTAGTAAGCCCTACCTTGCAGTCTCTTGGCTGACCGAGGAGCCAAGAAAAGCATTTTATTGGTAACTGCTAGCCTTAATAATAAATTTAATGTACGTAGAACTTTGTGCCTCAATTTAGCATAATTTCAATTGTGACATATCCTTCAAAGCTCTATGTAAATGTATATCTCTCATTATTATTGTTATGATTATTATTTTCAAAATGTAGGGCTAAGTTTAAAAACAAAGATGTCCATATCTCTCTGGACTGTGTAAAAAGAACTAACTCTTCCACCTACCAAATATCCTTTTGAATTAAACAAAGAGAACAAAATCATATGTTTAGAGAACTTCAAACTCTATAATAAGGATATCATTTTGATATGGCTTTTTATCATAGTGATTCAATAAATTATTGGGAGAACTCATATAAGCCAATGATTTCCAAATTCACATTTGGAAATTAAACCTGTCTCTAATTACTTCATTACATATTACACAATTATCTCCAAATATATCATCACCCACCACCATCATCATGATTT
Organism: Trichosurus vulpecula; assembly: GCF_011100635.1. NCBI lineage: Eukaryota > Metazoa > Chordata > Mammalia > Diprotodontia > Phalangeridae > Trichosurus > Trichosurus vulpecula. The sequence continues at coordinate 242,743,596 of NC_050580.1, read as the reverse complement.
CTGAGACACTTTCAAAAGTTTAAGGGTAATACACTAATTCAAAAACAAAATAGACAATAGGTGGACTTTGATCTGAAGATATTAAATAGCTTTAATTTCATTCACACTCCTCTCTTCCCTCTTAAGTTCAGGAGGTTTCTTTCTCTGAAAGAGTTTATATTTTAATGATATTTAAAGAAAGTAATCTTTCAGTATTTTAAATAAAATGTCAATTTCCTAACTCCATCTCTTACTTGGTGTTTTCAGAAAAAAACATAACCAAACTACTAAAAAGAGTCTTGAAAAAGCTTGGGCATTGCTAGTAGTGATTGTAGCATAAATACAAACAAAATTTTCATGGGGAGTTTCTATGAATGAAAGCCCCTTAAACCTACAATGGTCTTACCTTTTGCTGAATTAATTTTCAGGGGCATGACTAACATAATTCCTTAGGCTGTTTCCTTTGTACAAAGCTAGATTTTATTATTCAACCTCCACAGCCTTTCTTCACACTGTTTTGCTGACTTTTTTAGTTCAATTAAATTCAATATACATTTATTAAGCACCTACTATGTGTTAGGTATTATGCTAAATGCTTTGCTCTATGTGTCACTCCCTTGGCTTTTTGGATGAGTACTTTCGAATTCAGACTATGCATTCCGACTAACTTCTAGCATCTCAGATCTTACTGTTGAATTATTTCAGAACCTCTATTGGCTGGGATACTGCTTGTTCTACCGAACAGTTCCTTAATTTGGACATTGTGTTTGAATTTTTCCTGGATTATGACTCACTTAGTAACTGCGGGTTAAGATTCCAGTTGTAGAAAGGTACTTACTGCTCTCTGGTTAATCCCCAGCATATTCTAGCCTGGTCTCAGTACCAGTAGAAGTCAGCTGGAAAAAGTGTTTTTCCTATCATGTAACTGTGGGGTGAGCAGTGTTCTGGTGAACAATTTATAATGTTGTCACTTCTTCTTTTTTCCTCCAATCATCTTTGTTAATTATTTTTGCATGTCCAGACATCATCAGTTGAGCTAAATCATGAAAACATACTCAAGATCACAAGCCAAGAAAACAAAAATCTGTGATAAAGACTAAAAACTCCAGAGTTAAAAAAATCCTTCTTTCTCTTCATCAACATTATTAATCAACATTCATGGGGGTCCTATGACATATAGGCCACTGTATTACTCTGAACATGAAAAGAGTTAAAGGACAGGTGTCTGCCCTTGAAGACTTTTGTATACATATTTAGAGGAGGACAGAAGCATTAATGTACTGCTTTGACGTAATTTGGCTTTATTGGCTTCTCAAAACTTAAATGGCTCCTCATTGACAGTAGAATAAATTCTAAACCCTTTATGCAGGCATTCATATTCTGGTTTCCATCCTTTCTAACCTTAGTCCATACCTTTTCCCATCATGTACTCTGTGTTCTAGCCAAACTGAACTGCTAGCTATGGTCTAAAGATATCTAATATTTTTCCATTTCTAATGAACATACTAATGCCAACATTTCTACCTTTTGAAATTCCATCCATTCTACAAGGTCCAGATAAAATGCTCCCTTCATTTTTCCCTTTAGAGAGAAATGATTCCTTCTTCCCATGAACTTTTATAGGATTTTGTTCATAGTTCTTTCACTGCAATCATTATTGTAATCATTTGTATACAAGTCATAATTCCACTGTTCAAGTGTAGCCTCTTTAAGAATAGGAACTGTCCTATTTCTATATTTTCTATATTCCCTGCTCTCATTTTAGAAGGTGCATCAATATTCCTTGTATGAATTTGTAACAACAATGCTACTAGCAGCTGTTGTGGGGGTGTAAGCCCAATAATACTAGCACACAGTTCTTTGATCTGCTTTTCTAAGGAAAGCAACTTTAAGGGGTTAAAAATCTTATTTCAATTAAACATACATATACTATTCACTTAGTTCTGGGGGAAAAGCCACCACCCTGAACTTCAGAGCAAATACAAACAGAAATGACAAACATACATTATATAAACAGAGCAAGTGAACACAAATCTTTCTGACCAAAACATTACATTCATTGTTACCAGAGAGAGAAGCACCAGCACCTGGGTTTTCAAAGCCAGGGGGCTCCAACAGCACCCAGACTCTCATCTGGTCAAATCACAGGAAACTTCCAGTGAGTGAGAGCCCCAAAACAAAAACGCCAACCTCAGATCTTATATACCTTTCTCAGGGTCAAAGGGCACCACAACCCTGGGACTCAAACCTATGTGAACTAGGCCTTCTTGTTTCTTAAGCAAGTCAAAGACTCTTGGTTCAGTCAAAGAAGCAAAAGACAACAAAAAGTCCATTTTGCTTGCCATTACATTTGAAAGGCAAGACTCATCAAACGCATTTGATTACCTTAGCATTCTAAATGAGAAAACAAAAAAGTCCCACCTTAATTACCAAAACAGAATTAAAGTATGATATACATATGTTAAAATATATTAATATTCAGTTGAACGCTACAGGCAATGGGTGATACGGAGACTCTAAAGGGCCTGGCAAACATTCAATATTCACTTAAGTCCAAGACCATTACTGAGAGGAAAACATAAATGACCACCAGGATGTTGTTATATAAAGCCAAAAAGTGGGTGATTGTTCTAATAGCATCACTCTTTTACTATATAAATTGCTTTATTTGATTTTCACTTTGTGGCTGTGAGGTAGTTGGGCCAATACTGTTATCCCTGTCTCACACTTGAGGAAACTGAACTTCACAGATGGAGTCAGGATTCTAAACCAGGCCTTCTGAAAACAAATCTGTTATACTGTCTAATATATCATGCTATTTCTCATTATGCTTTAAAATGATCATTAAGTCAGTATATATATATATATATATATATATATATATACATATATATACATATACAAATATATAGTTATGTGTGTAGTGATATATTCATCTGCATATACACATATGCAAATAACACATGCATATGCATATATGCCTATACTCAATACTCAGTGTATATATACATGTATGCATATGCATGCATGTGCATACACATGTATATGAACAAACAAGTACATGCATGTATGTGTATAAATAAATATTTATGCATGGTTGTATACACATACAGAGGCATGACCAGAGAATCAAAGGCATTTAAAAATTTTTAAAATCCTCAGGACACATTTCCAGACCACACATCCCCTCATCCTAGGAGTGAAGGAAACTTTATCCATTCCTGTTGCATACTAATATGCCAGAGCTAGACAGAAATTTCCATAATGTGAAAAGGTAAAAAAAGTCATATTCTTCCAATCAGTCCTCATATGTAAATACCAGGGATGATGATTAAACATTGAGTCTAAAATTTGCTATTGCCTAAGTAAAAATTCAGAGAGATGCTGGTGATGCTGTCATCGGCTAACTAATATAATTAAGCAGTGGAAAAAATACCTACATAATGGAAGTTGTGATTAAATATTTTTTGCTAATTAATGTAATAAAAAGTATATGTTTTCCTGATTTGCCAGGAAGGAAAGAGCTGTGTATCTGTTCTATGTTTAATTTATGTTCTGCATATGACCTTTGAAACCATGTGTTTACTTTACTTCCCAATATATCCCCTTCCATCCTTCTTTTCCATTTTATCAACAAACTAGGAGGATAAAATTTATTTCAATTGACTTCTCCTTATTTCCACTATGATAAACCTACTTCCTGCTTATATTTCTTATAGATGTGTATAGATATAGATATATAGACACACATACTTCTTATACCTTACATATCTTTACGTACACATATGTGCATATACCTATATGAGTATATAAAAATATATATATACATATATATGTGTATGTGTGTATATATGTAAACATACACGTATATACCTAAATATGTATGTACATATATACATATACACATACATATTTTATATGTAGATATTGACTTTATATTTTAATTTGCTCTTGGAGTTTGTTATAATGAATTGCTAGTGATTTATTTTCCATTCTGTTTCTTTACTGAAGCTCTTAACTGTAATTACTTCCTGTGCTAAAGTTCTCTGGAGTTTTTGAAGCAAACCATGATGTCAACAGATAAGGATAGTTTTATTTCCTCTTCACGTATGTTTATAAATTTAATTCCTTTTTGATCACATTTCTAGGAGTACAATGAATAATAGTGCAGAAAGGCTGTATCTTTGCTTTATTATTGTATTTGTTAGGGAATTAGTGTTTTCCCAGTGCAAATAATGCTAAGTTTTGGTTTTAGATACTTTATAGCATGATAAAAATAGCTTATGCTTTGCAGGGATTTTAGCATAAGTAAGTGTTGTACTTTGTCAAGGGCTTTTTTCTGTATCTTGATGTAATTCTCTGTTTTAGGTATTTTGTTTTTAATATTATTAACCTAATTATGCCAATTGTTTTCCTAACTTCGAATCATCCTTTCACCCCTAGCATAAATCCAACTTTATTGTGTGTGCGTGTTTGTCTGTACATGTGTGTGTGTGTGTGTGTGTGTGTGTGTGTGTGTGTGTGTATGGGTAGGTGTGTATAGCACACAGGTAGCTATAGTCTTTTCACTTGGGTATTGTTTAAAGATTAAAAGGTAATTAAAATATAGTTTAAATATTTAACAAACTAAATAAAAGTATAATAGAAAAAAGAAATTAACACAGTGTGTCTAGCACATGATAGGAATTTTATAAATTGTTTTTGACTTGAGAGATGTTGATTTCCTTAGTGAAGAGAAAAGAGATCTTGTCTCTCCCCTGTCAAATTATTCTTAACTTGTGGCAAAAGAATGGGAACATGAAGAAAGATACATTCTGTGTCTGGTCGCCATCAGGCAAAGTTATTTTAACCTCTTTCTTCTTCGTAGCAAATCTCACAAATGATATTGAATTACACTTATAAATCAGTCAACACATGGAAGCCTTCCTTTCTTTCATAAATTTATAGAGACTATAAGGGGAGAAACATTTGAAAACATCTTTCCTATATACCCCTGTATACCTCCTATACACAATTGAATTAGATTAAAAAGGAAAGAACAGCAACAAAACCCCTAAACTTGTGATGAGGTTCTTTCAGAGGAGTCCTATATTTAGGATGATAAATGATTCTGAGAATTTATATAAACCTTTTGAGCTCTGAGTCACTCATGCAAGAGTTTCTGTTTTTTCTCCATCCTTTTAATATCAATAAAATTATTTTTCTTGAGAATTTTGGTTTTATAATTGTGACTCAGGAGACAGACACTTTAGTTTCATCTGTGTAAGGAAGGCTTTATGATGATTTTTTTCAACCAATGTTGATCAACACATTAAAGGCTCAGTGAGTTGCTTGAGATACTGGGAGGTTAAGTGACTTGCCCAGATTCATATGCCAGAAAGTGTTAGAAATAGGACTTAAACTCAGATCTTTCTGACATAAAGATTGAATCTCAATCTACTGTATCAAGCTTCCAGGGGCAGGTTACCCTGAACATCCTTCCTAGGTTTCCTAGGTGAGGTAAATAGGCAATGAGAAAGGTGAGAATGCATAACACCCAGTCCTTTGGCCTACTGAAACTGTGTGACACTACTAGGTTACAATTATGAAAGAAATTTCAAAGGAATATTACAATAACTATAACAACAATAATAACACAACATCTTTATAGGGCATACTATGTGACAGGCACAGTGCTAAGTACTTTATAATCATTATTTCATATTCTTACAACAATCTGGGAGTTATGTGCTATTATTATCCTCATTTTACAGATGAGGAAACTGAGGCAAATAGAGCTTAAGTGACTTGCTCAAGGTTACACAGCTTCTAAGTGTTGGAGATCAGATTTGAATTCAGGCTTCCTCGATCCATTACGAGCACTCTACCTATTTGCCAATTTGGTTTTTATGAATATTGTACACAGAATGTGATCTACAAAGGTATTAATCTTATTAAATTGAAGATATATGAGATGAAAAATAGAGGGTTCACTTTAGAGGAAGCAAGTGCTATCTATTTCATCTTTCAAGGCCCAATCGTATTATCAAAATATGTTTTCTCTTAGTTTACGTTCAATTCCATGCAATTCAAATACTCATTGAGCTCCTACAATGGTCTTAGCAATATATTTTCTATTATATTTACATTCTGTCTGTCCTGAGCTAGGAGATTAAGATATTTGATTACATTTAAAATCAAGGATCAAGGGAATGTGGCAAATGGGAGGAATTGTTAATGAATGTTTGTCAAAACATTTGTATTTATTTCCTCTCACCAAGCCAGTTCCTGTTATGAGACTTCATGTGAAAAAGTGGATAATACAACCAAAGGTAGAATTTACTTTTTTAGAGATGAGTTATTGTTACCCTAATAACCCAAATCAAAATTCTGTTAAATGGAATGATTTTATTAAATTTCTGAAAAGCTTCATCGTTCATCTTTCTTATCTATATTCTGGTCCCTTTTAGTTCATGCCTTGGGAAGATTCAGAATAGTGTCCCAACACTGTCTGCTTTTGTCATCCTGCTGCACAATTTTATAAGACTATGTGGATTCTGTTTTCAAAAGAATCAAGATTCATGAAATGGAGGACAAGCATCCTGAGTTAAACCCCTCTAAGAACCTCCATGTGGTTCTGCTGCTAATTTCAAGATGGATGGTACTAAATATATGCCGGCTAATAAAACCCTTCTCAAATGATAACATGACAGACTATTTGGCATGAATACAATTGTTCACAGCTGTACTCAAGATGCTTCAAAATGCAAAGCAGCATTTCCACTAGACCATTGCATACTGTTACCAAACAATATTTGGCTGATTCCTCTCTGTCCAATTACTTCAGAACATAAAATGGGTTTAGTGAATTCAAATGCAGCTGAAGAAGAAATCACATACAAAGCACGGGAAAGCACAGATTATAGGGATTGATATATATACCGGTGTCCATAGAATTCATTTGAATCTAATTGGGAACCTGGTATTGTGGAAGGGTATTATTCATTCAGGTTCAAGTGGATGAATGGATGGAAAAAACTAAAAAACAAAGTAAAACAAACAAAATTAATAACAACAATAATAAAACAGTCCATCATCTAACTGGGATGGACATCAACTTCACTACCTCACAGTAAAACATGAATACCAAAAAGACATTTGATTGCCTAGACCTTTATCTAAGGCCACTCAATTTTTAACAGCATAGTTTTAAAGCTTACTCTGCATATTCATTGACCATTTATCCATTAGGGAATTAACTTCTCCTGTTATTATATATTTGTATCAATTCAGTAACTTGTATTCTGGAATGTTATTAGAGAAATTTGCTGTCAAGATTTTTCCCTATTCATTTTTTTTCTTTATTTGAATTCATTGATTTTAGATGGCCAGAAGCTGCCCACTTAACTTGTGTTTTACTAGCTAGATTCCTTCCTTCCTTCCTTCTTCCTTCCTTCTTTCCTTCCTTCCTTCCTTCTTTCCTTCCTTACTTCCTTCCTTCCAACTTTAAACCCAGTTCACTCTGAAGTTCAAAGTTTGGACCACTATAGGTCCCTGCACAGGCTCCACTTAATGACTTGTATTTTGGGCCCTCCTGGCTTAGAGTGAACATCTGTCTATAGTAACTGTTTTGCTTTGAAACAGCAACCCTGAGGGTTTTCCCCTCCCAGCTTGACTATTTCTTTTCTTTTTTTCTAATTAAAGGTGTCGTCACTTGACTCACTTCTTAGAGAGACCTATTCACTGAATGGGGTTACCTCACCTAAGAGGGTACATGAAAAGGCCTGAGCCTATAAGGGTCACGGTCTCCCATTGCATCCTGGGTCATCTCTAGTTATCCTGATGAATATCAAGTCACTGAATCCAAATGGCTCTGAAGGAGAAAATGAGGCTGGTGACCTTGCATAGCCCTCCCCCACTCAAATCAAAGTCAACTGCAAGTTATGTCATCATTTCCCTGATGTCATGGTCCTCTTCGAAAACAAAGGACAAAACACACAATTTTGTATAACCAAATTTGTCCATTTCTATCTTGTTACTTTTTTTCATTTCTTAGAAATTATTTTCCTACATATAATTTCAAAATAATTGCATAACCTTATCCTCTAATTTGTCTATAATGTGAATAATTACATCTGCTTCATATTTCCTTTTGGAGCATATTGTCACATGTGAATTTTTGGTCAAACCTCAATATTTCTGTCAGTTTACTTTCCGGATATTCTAGCAGGTTCAGTGAAATATTAAATCCTGTCTTCAACAGTTAATGTCTTTTGTCTTTTTGAGCACTACGCCACCATTCTCATTAGATTCTGGGTCTTGCAAAAATAACTTTTTCCTTCTTTTTTTTTAAACTACTACTAGAGTTAAAAAAAATTGCTTTGTAATGTAGTTTGGGATCAGATATATCTAATAATCTTTTCTTCCAATTTTTTTTTTTGCTGTTAATCACTTCCCAAAAGATTTTAAAACTTTCTCACTCCAGATGAATGTGGTTCTTTTCATTATTTTTCTAGCTAAGGTTAAATTTTGGTAATTTTTTTCACATAAAACATGAAAATTAATTAAGGAAGTATTGTCACTTTACTATATTAGGACAGACAAAACATGGGCAATTAAATATGGCTCTAATTAAGTAAGTCTGTTTGTACTATTGTAAGAGTGTTCTGTAGCATATTCATATAATTGCTATCTCTGTCTTAGTAGCTAGATTCCCAGATATTTTATACATTCAGTGTTTATTTTCAATGGAATTGCTTTTTTTTTCATCTTCCTGCTGAATTGTATTAGTAATATGTAGAAAGGTTGATGATGTTGTGTGCTTATTTTTTATCCTAATATTTTGGCATAGTCATTACTTCAATTACTTTTTAGTTGACTCTTTAGGGTTCTGTAAGTAAAACATTATCTCATCTGCTGAAAAACAATATATTTGTTTCCTCTTTGCTCAAGCTTATTCCAGAAACCACTTTTTTTGTCATTGCTATAGCTAGCATGATATGAACCACTGCTAAAAATGGACATTCATGATTTACATTTGAATTAATTGGAAAGGTCTTTATTTTTTTTTTCTTATGGACAATTATATTTGTACTGGTGTTGAATCAAATTTGCATTCCTGACATAAATGAAAATTGGACATAATATGTAATATTTTCACATTTTGCTGCGGCCACTTTTTCTAATATATTAGTCAATATCTTCCCACATATATTCAACTTATATATGTATTTGAATGTGTGTTTACATGTATGCATATACATACACATACATATATGAATATATATGTATATACTTATATATGCTGTAGATTTCTTTCTCTGTTTTATCTTTCCATAGTTTAGGTATAAGAATATCATTTATCTCATAGAAAGTGTTTAGCAAGATCCATTTTAGCCTATTTATGTGAACAATTTATGTCATATTGGAATCAGTTATTTGAATATTTGATGTAATTCGATTTTAAATCTATATGTGTGTGTATATACATACATATGTGCATATACATACCTGAGTATGTATTGCTGTTGCTTGGAAAGCTGTTAATGAACGGATAAATGATCTTTTCTGATACAGGGTTATTAAAAGTCTTATTTCTTGTTTAAATTTAATATTTTATATTTTTGTTATTATCAATCCATTCCATTTTTTATTTTTATTAACTAAGATTTAAGCAAAAATGTTCCTAATAATTCCCTTTATTTCTGCTTTATTTCTTCTGAATTACATATTTTCATTTTTAATATTGCCAACTTGGTTTTTCTTTCTTTCAAATCAACTAAAATTAGTTGTTTTTTTTTTAATTTTCTGGGTTTATTTAGTTTGTTTTTATTTTTCTTCTTTGATATTCAAAACTCTGGTTTTATTTTTGATTATTTTAATTTCTTTCTTTCTTTGTAATATGCCTAATTCATTGATATTTTTCTCATTTGTTGAATACATAGTCCTCAACTAGAGCATAGTTAACATAGTGAAGTTAGTACATATTTAAATAGAAATCTTAAACAAGTTTTTTTTTTGTTTTTTTTGTTTTTTTTTTTACTGAGTTCCAAATCTTTAAGTGTATTGCTTCATTGCCACCCTTTACTTTGATGATTTTTTTTTGCTCCTATATTTTTGACTCACTACTTCATTAGGATTAAATTCTTTAATCTATATTTAAATTTGAATCCTTTTTCAAAATGTCTGTTACTGATTATGGCTTTTTATTGCATAATGTAAAAGATGAGTTTTATATTTCTGCATTTATATATTTTTCATCAGGTTTTTATGCTTAAATTACTGGAGATGACTCCTAAGTTTGAGTGCCAGGAATGGCGACTTCTTCTACTCTCTGTCCTTTGTCCAACTATTGAGCTTTAGTTTATTTGAGCTCTAGGGGAGCTTGAATTCTGAATGTGGAATATAGAACCTTTCCCCGTTCTCAAGTGTTTTAATTCGTTACCTTACTCTAGCTGCTTGAGTAAAAATCTACTCTTGCCTACAGTCTAAGTTTTTGATGAGAAGAGGGGAGGAAAAGGAAGAACGTAATTGAATATAAGAGAAGTCATTTTCAATTCCCACAGAGAAAGCCATGACATACCTAAGAGAATCACAGTGTTCACTGACAGAATGATTTAAACACTATTCAGTACCTTTATTTATTATTAGTTGTACACCTTGGTGGGAAGCTAAAATTCAAGTCTTATTGAGACAGAAAAGAATTTTTAAAAGACTGTTAACTATGTTAAATTTCATGTAATTTGACTTTTCTCTTGATATTAGCCCACTCTTGCAACTGCCTAGGTATTCTTTCCCTATTACTGTTAAAGAGTAAAGAAAAAAAATGGGCAATTTCAGTTATTATCACTGAAGATCTTTCAATACTTACAAGGTTATTGCTAAAAGAAGGGAATACAGAAGAGAAGCAAAGACCATAGGCAGCCCCAGCTACTTAAATCTACACTACACGAAGAAAGTGATGATTTTCACCACCATTGGACAGAGGAAAGAAAGGGCTGCTCCAACCATTCTTGAAATCATATTTTGTAACATGGAAGGTTGAATCCAAGAAGGTTGACAATCAGAAGCCAACTTGCAGCCAACTCAAACTTGAATCTTATCTCATAATGTGTGACACCACATATTACAAGCTCTTTCAACCTAACTACCAATTTTCAGACTCACATTGCTAAGTTAATTTACTAAATAAAAAGGAATGACATGACCAGACATCCATTTTAGGAGGATTAGTTTGACAGTTAAGTGGAGGATGGAGAGCTACCACTAGGCAAAGGGGGTAACTATAAGGAGTTTAGTTTTTGATGTGTTGCATTTATGATGTCTGAAGTATGCGAAGTATGAGTCATCTAATGGGCAATTGGGAATGCAAGACTAGAGACTGTGACAGAGGTAGGGCTGTATAAGAAGATAGGAGAATCATCATAAAGATTATAAAGTCCATAGGAAATAATGAGATCACCAAGTGAAATAACATAGTAGAGGCAAGATAGAGCTTTAGGTGATGTTCAGTATTAATGGGCACGACCTGGATGAAAATCCAGTAAAGGAGATTGAGAGAGTAGTCAGACAGGTCAGTAGATAACAGCTACCAGAATCTTGATTGTGTGGTAAATACTGAATAAGTGAACCTCAAAGAAAAAGAGGCCACTCAGTGATAGTGGAGTGACAATGAGGAAGAAAAAGCATTTCAGCACCACAACCACCATCTCAATGAATGAGTCTGGGGAGTTAATGAACAAAAGAACAGTTGAGGAAAAATAATCTGTATAATCCTGAGGGAACTAGGTCTCGGGGAGTGGAAGAAGATGGAAGGAATGAGAATGGAAAAGGTTTACAGTGAAAGCAATCTTTGGAGTGGAACTTTGTAGGGGGAGAGGCTTGAACGGGATAGGAATAATAGAATGGGCTTTGGGGAAGTGAGAATGGGGTTTGACAAATGACAGACAGGAGTTCTGAATCACTGAGATAGAGTGGATACTGTGGAAAAGGACTTTGTCGATCACTTAGGAATGCATTAACATAGGTTATCATCATCCCCAGGGGTTTGGCTTCAAGGTTGTATCCTATCAGGTCATCTGGCAACAGTACATAGCTGGAAAAATCAAAAGCAAGAGGGCAAGTTCAGGTGAGTCCATGGATGGAGGTGGAATTGTAGCAGGCAGAAAAGTGGAATGGTTGACCCATAAAAGAAAGTAAAAAACAGTAAGAGGCTCCTTTCCTTCTTTGGTTAGGACTTTTTAGGTTCTTACCAACAGTAGGGACATCAGCCAATAAATTCTTGACCATAATAACTTTCTAAAGTTTTCTATTAGTGCACTTGTCATATATGTCACTGTAGAGTGGGAAATACATAGGATCATATATTTAGAACATAAAAGGGACATAGAGGTCATCTAGTTCATGCACAAATGTTGCATAGATGGGTAAATTGCACCAGAAAGGTTAAGTGAATGACCTAAGCCTATGAACATAGTAATTTCAGAACTGCAATTTGAGTTTAGAGCCTTAGACCCCAAGTCTAATACCTTTTCCACTCATAGATATTTTTACATCTATCTATATATGTCAGTATATTTATGTATGAATTTATGTGTGTATGTATACATATATACAGGTTTGTAGATGTTTATATAAATACATGTATTAGTGCAATGCACACTGAAATATTTAATACTTGACACACACTAAATTATTAATTGAACTCCATAATATCATTCAGTGATCAAAAACAAAAAAAGGCAAAGTGAAAATAATTTAGCAGAAACAATGTTCCATGAAAAAGAGGATCAGTATGTTATAGCTCCTGATTGATCAGACAACAAAGTAAGCATTTTTTTCCACAAATAAACCTCACCCAGAAAAGGACTATTCAAAGAAGTAAAGGTAGGCTTTGTGTTAGTTTGTTTTTTGCTTCCCCTCCCCCACTGCCCTTTTTAGGATGAAAAGGACTTTTATAGACAGACCTGTTGCCAAAAACAACATTTTCTCAAGACTGGAAGAAAATGAGCTTTCCTTATCAAAAATGGAGAAAGAAGTTGAAAAAATGAGGGAGGAACATTGGCAGAAAATAAAGTTTTATCAAGTGTCTTGTTATCTGAAAATAGCATTTTCTCTAAAGCTGAGCTAGTTGAAAGTAACCTTTTTAATATCAGGTGCAAAATGTAGGTTGAGAATATGGGCTAATATTAATTTCACTGGAAAGGTGGCCAGCTTGGCTGCTGTGAAAATGGTCTGTTTTTGTCAGCTTTACTCCTGATAAATGTCTTTCTGATATCATGTAAACATGACAATATATTATTTCTTTACCATTTTGAAATATTTCTTATGGAAGGGGCATAAAGCAGAAGGTCAAAGCAGTTGCTGTTTTAGAGGACTGATTTTTCTGCATCAGTCCTGACATTTCATATAATCACCAAAATTGTGAACTAGAAAGAACATCCGTGGCAATCTAGTTCAGCCCGTGCATGAACAAAAACCTCAGTCCCCTCTATACTGCACAAGCTCACAGCTAATCTAACCTATGCTTGTACTCTTGGGTAGTTCTAATTGTTATATTTTTTACCAATGATCGAGATTAAATTTGCTTCAATGGCTTCTACCCATTAATTGGAATTCTGACTTCTAGAGTCCAACAGAATAAGTTTAATTCCTTCTCATAACCTAATTCTACCAGACCTGAGGATTGTACTGAATTTAAATAAAGACTGCTAAAACCCCTGCCCCAAATCTTCTCTTCTCTAGGCTAACCCCGCCCGATTCCCTCAACCAAATCTTACATTACATGAAATAAAAGACCTTCACTTTTCTGCTTGCCCATATGACAAATTTCCAGCTTGTCCTCCTTAAACTGCAAAATTATCCAGAATTGAATGTAATTCTACAGATGTTATTTTTATATGAATAGAATAAAATTGTTCTGTCCTCTTCTTATTCCTGTATTTTTTTAATGTAGCCCAACATTAAATTAGCATTTTTAACTACTCCTTATATTGAAATTGCAATCTACTAAAAGGTCCAGAATGTTATTTTTTCTTTTAAGAATAACAGTCCTCTAAACATGACTTCTTCCATCTTATATTAGTGAAGTTGATTAGCATTTGATCAAATAAATTAACACATATAAAGCACTTTCTAAAGCAAAATGTGTAATGCTATATAAATGCTAGTAATCTTATGGGATTGAGCCCTGTACTCTAGCCTGTATTTTTTTTTTTCCAAAGAGAAAAACAAAGTTTATTACAGATTCATCATAATGGGTAGTCTTAAGAAATCTCACCATTTATGACATTCGTTTCAACAAGGGGGACAGATTCAATCTGAGGTAGATTGGATCTGAGCTCCTCCATGGAGGAAATCACTTCAGGGTTCAGGAGTGTGTAGCACATCAGAAGAATTAGGTCAGGGATATCTAAGAACAAGGCTTGATATTTGGTGAGCCTGTGGCTAGCCAGCAACTGGAGGCTCTCTGCTTCTAGAGTGCTCTGAACTCACTGGGGTGTCAGAACTTCTAAGGTCTGGTCAACTAAAGGTTTAGAAGCTTTCCCCAATTAGAATGACTGTAGGAGCCATAGAGTCTAACGGTTTTGAAAAATAGGCAACCTTCCTGGGGTCAGGTCCTAAGGACTGGGTTAGGACCCCAAAGTCTATCCTCTCCTTTCATCAACATACTGACTGAAAGGTTTTCTAGATTGGATAAAGCTAATGCTAGAGTGGTGGTCAACTTAGTTTTCAAAGTCTTAAAAGCTTTAGCTGGGTCAGGGCCCCACTCTGGAGGGAGTGAGTCAAGGCCTTGAGAAGCAATTAATGGTTGCAGTCCCTCATAGGCCTTGGGCTTAATTGAGTAATGACTGCAATGGGGGAACACTTTTGGATCTTGGAGGGGAACTATGGCTGGAATGGCAGAAGTAGCTCGCCCAGGAATTTCCTGATCCCAAACGATTGGCTCAACTGTCTCCCAAACTGCTGGGGAAACATAGGGAATTCTGATGAAAATAGATATGGGAGGTTTAACTAGAGAAAATTGGCTCCCCAGTTTCGCCATTAGGACCTTTCCCAACAAGGGGCCAGGGCAAGACGAGAACATAAGGAAGGAGTGTTCAAACCACAGATCCTCAATTAGGTAGGGGAGGGCCTATGTCTGGAGATATCCCTTAATTTCCCCTTCCATGCCAGTGACCTGATGGATTGAGGGGTGAGTAGGGCCAGAGTAATCATTTAAAACAAGAGAACATAGCTTTGATAAAGTGTGTAACCTTACATTCAGCCTCAATTTTGCCCAGGGCTTGGTAGAAAGAGGTGGAGACAGTGGGAGTGCTGCCAAGCCCCAGGCTCCCCAGTCATTCTGAGTCTTAAGAAGACTGGAGGACAGGGTACTGGGGTGGGGGGTGACTCCACCATTTTTCCAACCTCAGGGATAATCCTTCCTCCAATGTCCCTCCTGGTCACATGGGCATGGTCTTGGAGGCATTGGTTCCTGGGGTGCCCTCCAGGGGGGTCCCCTGGAGGGACAGTCCTTGGACCAGTGACCTTTCTTGTGGCATCAAAAGCAGATTTCCCCACTGTCCAAGTTGCCAGACTTCCTCCGAGGGGGTACCCTGGACAGGCACTTCTTGGACCAGTGACTTTCTTTGTGGCATCAAAAGCAGGTTTCCTAACTGGTTAAGTTGCCAGGCTTCCTCCAAGGTGGGGCTCTGGAGGGTGCTCCTTGGGTCTTTTCCTGGCCATGGCAGCAGCCAAGAATTGAGTATGTTAGGGGAGGCAGGCACTTCCCTCAGGGGAAAAAGCACTGAAGGTGCTGTGGGGACTGGGGCTTGGGGAGGGAGATCGGAAGTCCCATTTCTTGTTAGGGAGGGGCTGGGGAGTGCCTGCTGATCTGTACCAGACTGCAAGGCCAGGGGTTCTGCCTGGCAAGGGAGTATTATGTTTTAAAGTTGCTGAAATGGGCCACACTTCATGGCCCGCTAGGAGATACTGAGAACAGTGCTGCAAAAGAACACTGCCTTTTTCTTTTTAAGTTCTTTAAAAGAAACTAGATTTTTCCCAATTTTGTAAAAGATCACCCAAAGGCAAACTTTTGAGAAGTAAAAAGGATTGACCCATTATAGGTGAGGGGACTGGAAATCCCTTCCTCCATAAAGGAAGATTTGGGAGTGAGCATCGAAAAACAAACAAAACAACACAAGACAAAAAACACACAAAAATGTACCTGAAGTTTTCCCTAATTCCCTAGTGCCAAGAGAATTGAAAGAATCAGGCATACACTTCTGGATGGGGCATCTGTCCTTGTTTTCCATGCTTCAGAAGGTGTACCCAGGTCCATGGCCTCCAACAACACTGGACTGAAAACCTGAGTACTAGACAGCCTCCTAGCAGTCTAACCTACTGGGACCTGAGAGGTCAGGCCCGGAGAATATCTCCAAGGTACTTGGAAAGCAAGAAGGGGATAGGGAGAGTGGGAGGCTTATGTACCTTCAAGTCCTGGCTGGAGAAGAATTTGAGATGAACAGTTTTTCCCAGTCAGGGGATCATATGATGAGGTCAGGTAATTATGTTTTTAGGGGCGCTTGAGACCCCAAGTTACCGACATGCCATGTCCTGCTTGAATGAATTCAACTCAAGCCTTCTCACAGCCAAAGAAAAACAAAGTTTATTAAAAGTTCACAATACTGGGTTGAGTCTTAAGAAGTTGCACCATTTGTGATGCTTGTTTTCACAAGTGGGCTAGATTCTATCTGAGGTAGATTGAATCTGAGCATAGCCTGTACTTTTTGATTTTCCTTTTTATTATCTATTGAATGAGTTATCCCTCTGCCCCCTCCATTTGTACCACCTTGCTTTCTTCAATTTCCTAAGCTTTATTCAATTGTATATGCCTTTATCCAAGCTGTTGGTAAAAACTATTAAAAGGAAAGGGTCTAAAACAGATCTTCCTTAGATCTTGAGGGTAGATATCTACAAAACTATGCTGTTTTAAAAAAGACAAAAAAGTTTGGATCCATGGTGTTGACATTCAATGTGTAGTGTTGATGTTATTAAAGAGATCGATGGAGGTATCAGCCTTACTCTGTCCCGAAATAGGAAGGTGATACCAGTATCAGGGAAGCTAGCTGGCACAATGGATAGAGTAACAGGCCTAGAGTCAGGAAAATCTGAATTCAAATATGGCTTCAGATGCTTACTAGCTATGTGACCTTGGGCAAATCATTTAACCTCCATTTGCCCGAGTTTCCTCCTGTATAAGAATTGAGATAACAATAGCACCTACCTCCCAGTATTATATTGAAGATCAAATAATGTTTGCAAAATGCTTAACACACTGCTTGGCACATATATACTATGTGCTAATTACATGTCAGCTGTGATAATTATCATCCTCATCTTCCTCCTCATCATCACAGGTCGAAGCCTCAAATTGTTCAAATATACAATTGTCTTTATTTCTCTTATCATTTAGGTTTGTGTTTCAAGACTCTATACTGGTCTGGTTTTATCAAAAGGAGTGCTTGGGTGTGGCTCTATTCCAGAGGTCATAAAACTACCATCCTGAAGCCAAATCCAGCCCACCATCTTTTTTACACATCCTGCCAGCTAAGAATGATTTTCAAATGTTTAAATAAAATAAAACTTTATTTAGATATATATAGGTATTTTTAATTCATAGGCTTTCTCCCCAGTAGGATTATACTTAGTTTTGTAGGATAAAGTATTGTTGTTTGAACTCTTTTCTCTTTTTCCTTTTAGTTAATCATGTTCAAAATTGACTTTCCTTAAAGATAATTATCAAATAATATTTACATTATTCTGACTAATGTTACTTGATATTTGATCTCTTCCTTCCTTACTTCTTATAGTAATTATTTTCTAACCTAGAAGTTCTGAATTATGGTTAAGCCATTTCTGAGTATTACAAATTTTAGTTAGGGGGGAAGTGGATAAGAGAGAGGAGATTACACAAAGGAGAGCAGATTGTGGGAGGATTTAATCAAAAGCAAACACTTTTGTAAAGGGACATGGTCAAGGGAGAAAAATGAATATAGGGGGACAGGATAGGATGAAATGTTTTGCATAATTATACATGTGTGGGCTATGTTGAATTGTTTGCCTTGTCAAGGAGGGTGGGTGGGGAGGGAGCAAGGGAGAGAATTTTAAACTCAAAGAAAGTAAGGGAAAGGGGATGGGGGGTGATAGGAGGGAGGGCAGACTGGGGAAAGAGGAAATCTGAATATATGTCATCTTGGGGGGGAGGGCAGAAAGGGGGGGAAAATTTGTAACTCAGAATCTTGTAGAAATCAATGTTGAAAACTAAAAATATTCTTGAAGGGCAAGATAGATTTCCATACTCTATTACCTGTATATCTTATTTCTGAGTTGCATGTAAAAATAACTTTTTTGAGCATTTGTTTTTAGAACATTGGGTTTTAACCCTAGCTCCTTTGTCCTCCAGAATATCATATTCCAAGCCCATTGATCCCTTAATGCAGAAGCTGCTAGATCTTGTGTTATCCTGATTGTGTTTCCACAATACTCGAATTGTTTCTTTCTGACTGCTTGCAATATTTTCTTGAACTGGGAACTCTGGAATTTGGCTACAATATTCCTAGGAGTCTCTTTTTGGGGGGAGGGGGTGGATCTTTTTCAAGAGGCAATTGGTGGATTTTTTTCAATTTCTATTTTATCCTGTGGTTCTAGAATATCAGGGCAGTTTTCCTTGATAATTTCTTGAAAGATGATGTCTAGGCTCTTTTTTTGATCATGGCTTTCAGGTAGTTCAATAATTTTTAAATTATCTCTCCATTCTCCAGGTCAGTGGTTTTTCCAATGAGATATTTCACATTGTTTTCCGTTTTTTCATTCTTTTGTTTATGTTTAATAATTTCTTGATTTCTCATAAAGTCACTAGCTTCCACTTGCTCTAATCTAATTTTTAAGGTAATTTTTTCTTCAGTAGTTTTTTGCACCTCCTTTTCCATTTGACTAATCATGCCTTTTAAGGCATTCTTCTCCTCATTGACTTTATGAAGCTCTTTTGTCATTTGGGTTTGTCTATTTTTAAGGTGTTATTTTCTTCACTGTTTGTTGGGTCTCCTTTATCAAGTCTTTGATTTATTTTTTCATGATTTTCTTGGATCACTCTCATTTCTCTTCCCAATTTTTCCTCTACTTCTCTTACTTGCTTTTCCAAATCCTTTTTGAGCTCTTCCATGGCCTGAGCCCAATTCATATTTTTCTTGGAGGCTTTTGATGTAAGCACTTTGACTTTGTTGATTTCTTCTGACTGTATGTTTTGATATTCTTTGTCACCAAAAAAAGATTCTACAGTCTGAGTCTGAGTCCTTTTATGCTGCTTGCTCATGTTCTCAGCCAACTACTTGACCCTTGAGCTTATTGACAAGGTATGACTGCTTTTAGAGTGGAGAGTGCTTTGTCCCAAGCTTCAGGGGTCTTGCATTGATGTTTTCAGAGTTATTTCTATTCTGAGGTGGTATGATACTCTTCTCCTGGCCTGTGCTCTGGGCTGTGAGTGCAATCACTCCTTTCTGCTCTGTAGCTACCAGGAGGATGCCCTCTCCACAGTCACAGCAAGCTCTGCCACACCAGCACTCCTTCTCCCCCAAGAACTGCCATCCAGGACCATGACCCAGATGGAAGTAGGACAAAGCAATAGAACCCTGCCTGTGAGCCTGCCAAGCACTTTCTGAACTACTGCTCTTATCTGTTGTTTGATTCCTCCCACTGTGTAGGCCTGGGGCTGGAAGCAGCTGCTGCTTGAGCTCTGGAAGCAGCTGCCTGAGCTTCCTGCTGTTGCTGCTGCTGCAGTGCCCACCTCTTTCACCCCTGGGGTTGGGGCCAGACTGTGCACTTTTCTCACTTAGATCCAGCAATTTTTTCACTGACCTGCTAAGTTGTCTGGTGTTTGTGGGTTGAGACGTCTGGTAACTACTATAGTTCAGTGATTCAGGGCCCTAAGGCCTGTTCTGCCCCTATGTCAAAAAATTTTAATGTGGTTTTTTTGCCCTGTACTTTATTTTTTTTAATTTAATTTATTTAATATATTTAGTTTTTAGCATTGATTTTCACAAGAGTTTGAATTACAAATTTTCTCCCTATTTCTACCCTTCCACCCACTCCAAGATGGCGTATATTCTGGTTGCGCCATTCCCCAGTCAGCCCTCCCATCTGTCACCCCACTCCCTTCCCATCCCCCTTGCCCTTCTTTTCTTGTAGGGGAAGATAAATTTCTATGCCCCATTTCCTGTGTATCTTATTTCCTAGTTGCAAAAACATTTTTCTTTGTTGTTGTTTTTGAATGTCTGTTTTTAAAACTTTGAGTTCCCCTCTTCCCTCCCCACCCACCCTCCCTAAGAAGGCAAGCAATTCAACTTAGGCCACATGCGTATCATTATGTAAAATCCTTCCACTATACTCATGTTGTGGAAGATTAACTATGTTTTGCTCCTTCCTTACCTATTTTCCTTTATTGAATTTTCTTGCTTGACCCTGTCCCTTTTCACAAGTGTTTTTTTTTTGATTACCTCCTCCCCCCATCTGCCCTCCCTTCTATCATCCCCCCTTTTTATCTTCTTCATCCTTCTTTCCTGTGGGGTAAGATATCCAATTGAGTGTGTATGGTATTCCCTCCTCAGATCAAATCTGATGAGAGCAAGATTTACTCATTCCTCCTCACCTGCCCCCTCTTCCCTGCTTCCCTCTGCTATTTTGTGGGTTCTGCAGTTCTAGAATTTTTTCAGAGCCATTTTTCATAGTTTTTTGGAGGGACCTGGCAGAGAGCTCATGCAAGTCCCTGCTTTTCAGCTGCCATCCTTTAATGTGTTTTTCAATTTCAATTTATTTTGTTTCTTCTTTTATCTTGAAAAATATTATAAGTTCTCATTTCCTGAGACAGAGAGGAAAAGATCACAGGTGGAAATTTATACTATATAAAACCAAAATGTATCAATGAAAATTAATTTTAAATAATTGCTCTTTCCTCATCATTTTTTTTTCTAGGTCACTTATTTCTTATGGGAGAAAGTAAACACTTTCATTTTTTCAATCTTTTGACTTTTATTTTTTTCTTCTTTTATTGTTTAAACATTGCATTTTATTTGTTCCATTTTATTTTTCATGTTGTCCTATAGCACGATAAAGTTTTCTACCTTATTTTTAAGTTGTTTACTTTCCTTCCACATGGAATAATTTTATCAGTTATCTCTTTTTCCATTTTTTTCCATATCCTCTGCCAACTTTTGGAGTCTTCATGGTCAATCCATTGATTTTTCTGGTGCTCCAAGTACACTGGGGGTTGGAAAATTTCATTTTTATTTTCTTGGTTTCCTTAGTGCCTAACCCAGTGCCTGGAAGGTAGTAGAAGCTTAATAAGTATCTGCTGATGTTTTTAAAGCTCTGAAATTTTCAATGTAAGGAACTTCTTCTGAGGAATTCCTTATACCAATATTGTTGTTTTGTTTTGTGTTTTGGGGGGAAGGCAGGGCAATTGGAGTTAAATGACTTGCCCAGGGTCACACAGATACTAAATGCATCAAGTGTCTGAGACAGTATTTGAACTCAGGTCTTCCTGACTCCAAGGCTGGGGCTCTCACTGTGCCACCTAGCTGCCCCCCTCCCCCACATACCAATATAAAAAACTTACCTTTAACTTATGTTCCCAAAGAGTTGCTTAGAATTATAAATGGTTAAATAATTTTTTTCCTGCATCACTCAGTCAATATGTGGCAGAGGCATGACTTGAATCTAGGTCTTTCCTGGTTTAAAAAATCCATTACTATCATATATTTGTTTCTCTTGATTATTGAAGGGTTAATTTAAATTCCTGGAATTTTGTCTTGGGAGTCTTTCAATTTATAAAATTTCTTCAGTGACTTAGGAGTTTTCTTCACTTTCTTCATGTCTCAATCCCCACTTTTTTATAGGAATTTGGCCCATTCTTGGGCCAGGCCAGTTTCTTCCTCCTCCTACTGTCCTGTACGGGATGGCTGGGCTGAAGTCATGTCCTAACTGCAGCCCAAATACCAGTGTCACTGCCTTGTAGCAGCTCTCAATAGAATATCTTGATCTTCTGTAACCATGGCCTGGCAGAAGGAACTCACCCTCAATTCATGATGAAGCCCTTCAGTCTTCATTAATTTGTGGCTACTTTCTCCAATTTATGCAAGACCATTGCATATTACCCTGGTTCCAGGATTTTTTTTTTCATCTGTGCAATCACTTATTCTTGTTCTGCAGCAATGGACCTAGTTCTTTTTTGTGGCCCTGACCAACTCTGATGAATGGTCAGAGATTATCAGGCTTAAGGTTATTATTTCCCAGAGGACACAGAAACATGTTTTCTCTCTATAATTCCTTACATAATTATTGACTTCAAGTTGACTTTGCTCAATAATGAATTCCTAAAAGGTCTTGACATAAGATAGTACTAACCTCAGGCTCTAGCTACAATACCAGTTTTGGTTGTTATGTTTTGCTTCACATTTATTTGCTCATATGTCCATGGAGTATCTATTAATTTTTGGTGCCAGCACCAAGAACTAAGAATCTGTAACTAGAGATTCTTCTGTCTTCAGATCTCTCTAGGTCCTCTTACACGCACACACACACACACACACAAATATACATATACATACATATACACACATACATACACACATGTATATATATATATATATATTATATATATATATTGAGAGAGAGAGAGAGAGAGAGAGAGAGAGAGAGAGAGAGAGAGAGAGAGAGAGAGAGAAAGTCCTCTGACTAGTATATGTGTGTATGTGGGTGTGTGTGTGTGTGTGTGTGTGTGTGGTTGTGTATGCTTCTGGTCATTTTCTAGTGCTGTCCTAGACTAAATGGAGGTTCTCACCAGTGTTTATCTTTGGAAGATCAATTTCTTTTTGTTTGGTCAGTCAGGAAAACTTTTGTTCAAATCTAAACTCAGACACTTTAATACGCATTAGACTATACTTGGTTTTTAATCTCCTAGACCATCAAAAACTCTAAGATTGAGTAGTTACTCCCTTCTATGATTCTATTGTGGCTAGATGGAAACACAATGCTCTTGTTGGGAAGAAATTTACTCTCCTCTTTCTAGGAACTAATCTTTCTAGCATGTTCCTCAGCTAGTTAAAGGTTAAGCAAGAAAACAAGTAAAGAAAAGAGACAACTGCTGCCAACTGCTTCCTTTCTCTCTCTCTCTCTCAATAAATACCAGCACAAGAATAAATACCAAATACCATATGTCAGAGAGGGTGGATAACCATGGTATTTATTTTGCAATTAAAAAAGGGTAAGGGAGTCTTTTTTGCGATTTTTGCTTAAGCTCTTAGAATTTGATGAGATTATAGGAATTGGTTATAACATACATTATATATGCATATTTGTACTCATATTCCATGACTGTATAAATATACATATGTGTATATATAATATCCTTGCACATATGATATAAAATTATATATACATATATGTATATTTATATGTACATATATGAATATTTTATATAAGCATATGATACATAATCCTGTCTTAAGATTTTTACTTTAATCTAAAAGGGCTTGAATTGGCTTATAGAATAAAATACAGTATAAGCTATGGTACATAAGTAGTAAATGAAACAAAGACTAACTGAAAACAGAAAGATCAATTTAATTTAACGGACATAAGATAATCAAGTACCAAGATTCACATAATAAATTTATATC
Organism: Trichosurus vulpecula; assembly: GCF_011100635.1. NCBI lineage: Eukaryota > Metazoa > Chordata > Mammalia > Diprotodontia > Phalangeridae > Trichosurus > Trichosurus vulpecula. Next base: position 242,719,924 of record NC_050580.1, on the reverse strand, counting down.
TAAGTTTAGTGATGGTAAAACAAGGAAAAGAAATGGATTGTATGATTTTCATTCTTTTTGACAACCAAAAGCATATGAATATCTCTAAAAATATTTTTTTTAAAAAATAAAAGTAAACAATGTAGAGTAATGGGTAGAACAGACTAGATTATACTAGAAAAGAATATAATATGTAGGTTTTCATGTTAGTGGTAATCTTTTCCAACTACATCAACATAGAGATAAGAGAACTGACTCAGATACAAAAAAGTGATAACAGTTAACATCAAAGTCAAGCCTAGAACCCAGGAAGCCTGATTCTTTGGCCAATATCCTTTTATTAGATGGGTAAATGGGTAATGTTACCTCAATTGATTTAGTTGCAATAACATTATTAAAATGTTATGAACATCACAATATAACCTTGTTAAACCTGGCATTAATGTCATTCATTCAGTCGCAATAGATATAAATTAAACCCATTGAGATTATTATTGTTCTGTTTGACCCTGTTAGGCAATCCTTGAAATAGTGGATGGAAGCTACAAAACTGCAGATTTAGAAATTAGATCATGAAAAAAAATTCCTGCCACTCAAGCTATAGAACACACTTTTTTAGTTAATGGCAATTTAATAATGCTAAAATTTTAAAACATTTTCCAGTATATTTTCCCAGTATATTAATAACATAGGCTGAATATGCCCCAGTCTCTTATAAGTCCATTTTTTTTTCTGGGTACAGATAGAAATGCTATTGTTGATGAATAAATGGATGAATAGAACAAAAAAAAATGTTTCTCTTCCTCTCCATCTTGCACCATTGCGGTACAATAGAAAAAGAAATAACAAAGAACCTCTTTAATGCAAAGATCGTTATATAGAGACAAAGAAGTTCAAGGATTCAGTTGCCTGGACTGATAAAACAATGTTTTGAGTATTTTAATTGAATCTTCAATATGAAATTGACAGGTTGAATTGAAAGAATGCAAAACCCTATTGCTGTAGGAATATTAAGACTTCTCGCTCTGTCCCTGAAGCTATTATCTTTGGAAGCAAGCCCTGTGGAAATGTAGCCTGGCAACTACTCCTATAGTTTTTATAGACACAGTTACTATAGAAAAAAAAAGTTCTTCCACCAAAATCCTTGGAACAATCAAATAATTCATCATTAAATACTGATAGGATTGGCTGTTATCCTACGTTCTTGAAGAGGTCCAAAATAACATCAATATGCTGAGACAAGATTCCATGTGTCTGTGGCTGATTAGGCCAACATGAGCTCAGAATACTCTACCACAGGTTGGGCACAAATAGTCCATGTGAACATTTGGGATAGATACTCCAAACTTGCCCATCCTGCATTTCCTTTGAACCATTTTAATTCTGCTTTGCTCATAAAGCACAGCACCTTTTCTGTTGTGGTCATACCAGGCTGAGTGCCAATCCTGTGCCAATATCTCCCATGTCACACAATCAATTCCAAACTTCTTGAGAGAGATCTTCTTTGGACCACCATGCAAACACTTGTCCTGTGTGAGTTCTCCATAAATAGTCTTTTTGGCAAGCTTACATTTTGCATTCAAACAATGTGGCCAACCCATCAGAGTTGTGCTCTCTGAAGCAGAGTTTGAATATTTGGTAGTTTAGTTTTAGTAAGGACCTCAGTGTCTGGTACCTTATGCTGCCAGGTGATCTTCAGAATCTTCCTAAGACAATTCAAATGGAAGTGATTCAGTTTTCTGCCATGGCACTGGTAGACTGTCCAGGTTTCACAGGCATACAACAATGAGGTCAGCACAGCAGCTCTGTAGACCCTCAGTTTAGTAGTCAGTCTAATACCTCTTCTCTCCCATACTTTCCTTCAGAGCCTCCCAAATGCTGAGCTAGCTCTGGCAATGCATGCATCAACCTCATTATCAATGCATACGTCCCTGGAAAGTACACTATCAAGGTAAGTGAACTTGTCCACAGCATCCAAAACTTCTCCATTTGCTGTAACTGATGGTTCCATGTATGGATGGTGTGATTGTGGCTGATGGAGCACCTGTGTTTTCCTGGTGTTAATTGTTGGGCAAAACTTAGCACAAGCAGCAGAAAGTTGATCCATACTTCATTGCATCTCCATTTCAGAGGCTGCACTGAGTGCACAATCATCTGCGAACAGACGATAGGATAACATTTGTGGAGATGACATAACAAAAAAAACATTGTTATCTGCTTTGCCCCGTACTTTAAGAACCCTGGGCCCTTTCTACCCTCACTTGAAACTGAAAAGTTCCCTATGTGTTGTACTCACAATTAGAATGTGAACCCCTTGAGGGTAGAGACTATCTTAGTCTTTTGTTTGTATCCCTAGGGCTTCCCACAGTGCTTTGTGCGAGGGTAGCACTTATTAAATGTTTTATTCATCCATTAATTGATCCATTCACTTCTTCCAAGTCAGAAGTGAAACAGTTCTTGTTCTCAAGGAGTTAACAAATTATTCTATTGGGAAGACAAGTGGACACATAAAGTTATTTATAAAATAGATCCAAGGTAGTTTCAGGATAAAACAGCAGCTAAGTCAACCAGGAAAGGCCTTATGTAGAAGGAAGTGCTTGAGCTTAGTCATTGTATTGTTAATTTATTGTTAATACAATGGAAAGATCTTTCCCATCCATTAATAGGCCCATGTGACCTGTTTGAGTCACATGAGTCTGAGTCAAATGAGTTTGAGTCACCTGGAGCCTGTGGTGGGAGGAGCTTGCTGAACAGGTGGGACAGAAAGGGTGGAACAGGAAGTGAGGACTTGGAAGGAGAGAGCAGGCAGAAGAACTAGTGTGAGTGAGAGAGGGAGTGATTTTGCTTTAGGGAGTTCATTTGTGGGAAGGCTCTAATGGAGGGACGGTTTGGGGATGTCGGTGCTCTCTGCATTGATAATGTATATAGATTTTTTTGTTGCTATGATGGATTTGGCTTTCTGTTGTTGGAATAAATGTTTTGGTTCTGTCTTCCATAAAGATAGTCTGTTATATTTTGTGATTCAGAACTATGCTGGCATATTCATAGCAGCTGCAGCCACTGTGGGTATCACATTGGCACCACAGTCATGAAAAACAGTAGTGAGGAAAGAGGACTTTCCAGCCATGGGGGATAGCTAGTCAAGCACCAAAACCACCTTGATCATGATCTTCTCTCATAGAGTGATGAGACTGCCTGGCACAAGCTCTCTCCTCTCTCTGCCTCACGATATCTTGCTGCCTCAGATTACGCTTGCTTGACAAGTGAGGTAGTAGATTGGCAGTTGATGAGGGTGGCTGGTCCTTTGGACACAAGATTTGTTTCCTTGGATGATGGTTCTGCAGGCTGAGCAGGTATCAAGACAGGTGGTTTGGTGTGTGCTTCTAGGTCACCTTTTGGTGGCAGTTGGGAGTTCTAATGAGGAGGTTGGACCCACTCTCCACAATGATTTCTCTCTTCAATCATTGGTATGAGGACTGGACTGGAAGTAGTTGTAATAATTTTGGGGGTGAGGGAAGCTTGGAATTATTAACCCCAATGTTCTTGGGCTCAATCCTAGTCTATCCCCATCAAACTCTTGTGGGAAATGGTTGTCAAAGTGGTGGTAGTGTTTTAAATTTCCTGATACATTCTGTTTCTAAACTTTCTATCAGGGCAACTTGTTGCAACAATCCTGTATCTCCAGAGCCTAGCATAGTACTTGACATATTGTAGGCACTTAATGAAGGCTGATAGATTAAGTAGTTGAAGTTGTAGAAGAAAATTCTTGTTCTGGTGCAGGTTGGAATAAATGAATTCTAAGGGATTCTCTCCCCACCTCATCCCCAGCTCAGATCATGTGATTTTGTTATTTCTGTCATTTGTTTATTTGGACATAGTTGCAATGTTTTGTTAAAAAAATAACTGTAAAGAAATCTCTGAACTTGGACTTGGCACAAGTCTCTAAACAAGCTTATGTGAAAATGTATGTTTCAGTAGGATGAGATGTTTTTATCATGATGCCATGGCATCTCCTCTCCCCTAGTAATAATTTTAAAAAAAATTCTAGTTTTTGGCATAAAACAAAGTTCATATTCTGTTTGTGTGTGTCTGTACATGTTTAATAATCGCTCTCAGTTTTAAGCACTCTTCCCTTCTCATTCTTCCCTGAGAATAAAATACCCATGACCATCTACTTTGAGAAAGTTTCAACTCAGCAATTTCAAACAGCTCGTAATTGACATCTGCACTTGAACTCAAATACTTTTTTGTGTGATTTAAATTACAACATTTTCTGGAACATTTAGGAGTCACTAATCTGTGTCCTAGGCTATGTAGTCCTTTTCTGAAAAAACATCAAATGCTGAGAAAGGATTAAAGGGAATAACACCAGTTGTAGGAGAATGATATCACCTTGTTGTAAGTGCCCACCTCAAGTGTGTGGAGAGGAACCCTGCGTTTTTGACCCTCAAAAAGCAAATAGAGGACACTGTCACTAACTTCTTTTTTCCCCTCTGCATTTGTCTAAAAAAATCAGCTAGATACCTTCCCCAGTTTGAGACAACTACCTGATATATCTATGTACACTTTATGTCACTGGACAGTTTCTTTCATCTAAGATAGTTAACAACTTTAAATGAATCTGAATGGACTATCTTGTTTATGGAACAAATCTGTTCAAAGAACATAAACGTGATTTATACAATGTCTTCTCTGCACTCAAAAATTGTCAGAGGATTCATACTTAATGATTCTTGGATTCTGTCTTAATAGAAGCTGGGACTCTGTCACAAACCCATGTTCATCTTTGGTTTGAATAAATTTCTAAGTACAAATCAATTGGTGAAGAAGGCAGGATCTAAGCTGCTATCCTAAAAGGAAGAACAGTGTTGCATGTGTATATCCTTTTAGTGCTAGTGAAATGATAATCTTCTGATGTTCAAAATAAAGTGATGCAGCCCTCATCCATAATTCAGAGATTATTCGTCTCTCATTACATACATAGTTACTTTTTGCCAGATTGCGAAACATTCTGAAAATAATACTCGATGTAATATCCAAGATCATTATACTGAGGGAAGATTTCTGCCATGCCTGGAATGTTACTAAAAGTTATCGGGGATAGAGATCCATTTACTGAACAATCTCTTGTATATTAACTCATACACTATTTTGTACAAAATTTCTCCTGCTTTTTGTAGGGTGTGGTAGTATGAGGGTGAGACAGGACTCAAATAACTCAAATTTATTATACTTTCGTGGAAGAAAACGCATTTTATTCTAGTCAACTACTAAGAGTCAGGAATAGTGTTAGGCACTGGAAATTAAACAAACAAGCAAAAAGAAACAGTTCCCTCTCAGGGAGCTTATATTCTTTTGGGAAAGGGAAGAACAATACACAACAATTTTTAGCTGTGTGTGGGATGAAGTTGAAAAGAGAAAAAATAGTCTGTGAGACAAATTAGAAGGCTATGGAAACAGTCCTGGTCATCAGTGATAAGGGCATGAACTAGAATGGTGGCCATATGAGGAAAGAGAAGTGGAAGGATATGTGATATACTGTAGAGAGAATCAATGAGACTTGGCATGAGTTTTGGATATGAAGACTTGGGGAGAAGGAAGAGTCAAGGATACAATGATATCTGATCTTATTAGACTGAGTGATTAGCTGAATGGTGTAGCTCTCAATAGAAATAATTAGGCAGTAAATTTGTCTCTGCCCATGTCTCTGTCTTTCTGCATTTACCTGTCATACGCTCCCACCTGCCCCCCACAAACATATACACACATACGATGGATATCTAGATATCTATCTATCTATATATATATATATGTTTATGTATATATATATATATATACTTATATGTATATCTATCCATATGTGAAAAAAGAGAAATAGAATGGATACATGGACGGGTAAGTAAATAGGTGTGGGAATAGTACATATGTGTTGTGTGCAGATAGTGTACATATAACATGTTATACGCATGTATATATGTGGGGAGAGAGAGAGAGAGAGACAGAGAGACAGAGACATAGACAGAGAGAGAGAGAGAAAGAGAAGAGAGAGGGAGGGAGAGTCACTGAGGTGATTATGTTGCAACTTTAAACACTCTAATAAGACCAAGAAAAGAATAGATATTAAACATAAATAAATTTTACTGTCTCTGGAGAACTATCTATGTATGTATAGCTACTGCTTTTTCATTCAGTGATCAGTCACTTGAGATAAGATTATTTCAAACAGGGTAACTTAGTCACCCCAAAGTTCAGAGTAAATAGAAGTTAATTTTATTTCTCTTTACACATTTTTGAAAAGAAATATCTTCCCTTAGAAGTGACATTTATCATGTCATTAGCGATAAGTATTATTTTTATATCATTCATGACCATTTTTCACTCACCTAACATATATCCTTTGTTCCTATTCCCAAATGAGTGTACTGTGAAACAGTATGAGTATGAGGTAGCAGGGTAAAAGAATATATTGTGGGTATAGATGTTAGAGTGAGTGGATATGTACACATCTTTCTATATATTTTCATCTATCTACTGACGTGCGCACACACATGTGCACACACATCTATCTGTCCATCTACACAAATGCATACACATGCACAAAACTGAAGCCTAAAGGCATTAAATACCTTTTGAAAGGGTACTCAGCTATTTTCCTTCTTGGTGAATTTTCTGAACGAATTATATCTTTTCCCCTAATTTGTCTTCCTCCTAAGCCTTCTTGGATTATTACATCAAGATAGATAGGACTTAGAATTAGTTAGCTATCATCAGGTCTATTGACAGAATTGTCTATTTTATTTCTGTGCTTCAGAAAGTGAAAGGAAAGCCAAAGTGTCTACTTTGCAGAAACTTTCAGTGTGTTGTTTCCATTAGTGAGTAAAACATACTATTAGATGAAGTCATTTGTTATCTGCTAATGGACAAATTTAGCATTTTCTCATGTTTAGTTCACACTTCCAATATCGGGATGGTATCTGAATCGGATTGTTCTTTCAAGCATATACTCCCAGCTGGAGTTCGTACACTAATGATTTATAGAGGTAGGAATAAATGGACAGTTCAGAGTTGCTTTTCCCCTTCCCCCCCAACTACGGCTTTTGGCTACTTGCAGTTTCCCCATCACCTCTTTATTTATTTTCTCCTTCCTTCCCTTCTTCTTTACCCTTCTTCTTCCAGTAAGATAATGAATGTAAGTGCTTCGAGGACTTCAATGTGCTCTTTATAAATTCTACTTACCATTACTGCTAGCTGAAGCATTAGAAGATAGGTCTGGCATTGGTGAAGACTTCAAAGGCTGTAAGACCTAGGAAAATTAAGCCACTTGATCAATGTCACAAAAATAGCAAATGTTGGAAGGAATATATAAACTTAGGTCCTTGGTGTGAGTATGCCTCTCCAGTACTACCCTGTCTCCCCACATATGAAATCCTATAGAAATTACCTATAACATTTACTAGAAAAGCTTGCACTCCTGTTCAGCCTGCCTTCTTCCTTTGTCTTGAACAGTCATTTAAATTTGAATTTATTCACTAATTTTTTACCTTTATGCCAGATCTCCTCAGTTAGTCTGTCAACTCCTTCACAGAATGGCAGTCTCATTCTTCTCCCTCACAGCCCTTAATACAATATTTAAGACATCCTGGGGCTCTTTATATATTTTTCACCTTTGTTTAATAGAACTTGTTGATTTGAATTTGTAGTCTTGTAATATTTGATATCACTTGCATAGAAAATGGACCAAGTTAGATCATCAAAGAAAATGTCCCAACATCTCCAATGTCAATGTATTGTACTGTCACATCAGAAGAGTGAGGAATAATAATAATAATAATAATAATAATATTAACAATAATAATGGATCCCTCAGCATGTTTAGGGAAGTGCCTATGGACATTTTATGGGTGGACATGGTTGAGTCATAAAATATAGGTAGTTATTAATAGATTTTGATATGCATATTTGATCAGTGAACCCACATTGATGATTGTAGATACATGGATATATTGGAGATTTGAAGTATAATTGATACAGCACATAAGTAACTTAAAATATTTACAATAAAATGAATTTACTTTCCTGCTTTTAAAAATTACAATTTATTTATTTTTCATATAATTTTCTTTTTCAATTTTGAGTTTTAGATTCTCTCCCAACTTTTGCCTGTCCTCCACTCACTAAAAAGTCAAATAATGATAGCAATCATATATGTGAAATCATGCAAAACATTGCTCCATATCTGAGATATCATCAATAAAAAGCAAGAAAAATAAAGTGAGAAACTCATACTTCAATTCATAGAGTTTATTCTGAAATTCTCTTTCTAGAGGTAGATAGCCTCTTTTCATCATGAATCTTTTGGGATTTTCTTGGATCATCATATTAAAGAGAGTAGCCATGTTTTTTCACAGTTGATCATCACTGGAACATTATTATTACTGTACACAATGACCTAATGTTTCTTCTCACTTCACTTTGTACCAGTTCATATAGATCTTGCCATTTTTTTCTGAAACTACCTCTCACATGATTTCTTACAGCAAAATAGTAATCCATA